>NW_027332020.1:451620-622911 GCF_048418815.1 Hemitrygon akajei | reverse complement strand
CTCAGAGTACAGATAAGGGGGGCAAAGGAGCAGTATAGGAGAAAGTTAGAACAAAAGCTGCAGGAAAAAAGCATGAAGGAGGTGTGGGATGGGATGAAGATCATCACCGGATGTGGTGCAAAGCGGGGGGCAAACATAAGTGGAGATGTGGAGAAAGCGAACCAGCTGAACAACTTCTTCAATAGGTTCGACAGCACAATCTCACCCTCACTGCAGAACTCCACACCAGGCTTACTTCCCTCACAGGAAAATATCCACTCACAGGAGACCTGGCCCACGCCCAGGTTTACGGCTGCACAGGTGGAAGGTCAACTGAGGAAGATCTGTACCAGCAAGGCGGCTGGACCGGATGGAGTTTCCCCACGATTACTGAGGGCCTGTGCGACTGAACTGGGAGAACCACTACAGCGCATCTTCAACATGAGTCTAGATCAGAGAAGAGTACCCAGACAGTGGAAAACATCTTGTATTGTCCCGGTACCGAAGAAACCACAACCAAAGGAGTTGAATGACTTCAGACCTGTTGCCTTGACGTCGCACGTGATGAAGACCATGGAGCGGCTGATAATACAGAATCTGAGGCCACAAACCAGGCACGCCCGGGATCCGCTTCAGTTTGCGTATAAGGAGAAGGTGGGAGAGGAGGATGCTATCACGTATTTGCTGCACAAATCACTCTCTCACCTAGATGGGGTCAGTTGTGCTGTGAGGATTACATTCCTTGACTTCTCTAGTGCCTTTAACACAATCCAGCCCAAGATCTTAAAGCACAAACTAACGGAGATGGGAGTAGACTCTCACATGGTGGATTGGATAGTGGACTACTTGACAGATAGACCTCAGTATGTGCGGTTGGGAGGACTGTAGGTCTGACACAGTGGTCAGCAGCACAGGAGCGCCACAGGGAACCGTACTCTCTCCGGTCCTGTTCACCCTGTACACATCTGACTTCCAATATAACTCGGAGTCCTGCCATGTGCAGAAGTTCGCTGATGACACGGCCATAGTGGGGTGTGTCAGGAATGGACAGGAGGAGGAGTATAGGAAACTGATACAGGACTTTGTGATATGGTGCAACTCAAACTACCTGCGTCTCAATGTCACCAAGACCAAGGAGATGGTGGTGGACTTTAGGAGATCTAGGCCTCATATGGAGCCAGTGATCATTAATGGAGAATGTGTGGAGCAGGTTAAGACCTACAAGTATCTGGGAGTACAGTTGGACGAGAAGCTAGACTGGACTGCCAACACAGATGCCTTGTGCAGGAAGGCACAGAGTCGACTGTACTTCCTTAGAAGGTTGGCGTCATTCAATGTCTGCAGTGAGATGCTGAAGATGTTCTATAGGTCAGTTGTTGAGAGCGCCCTCTTCTTTGTGGTGGCGTGTTGGGGAGGAAGCATTAAGAAGAAGGACGCCTCACGTCTTAATAAGCTGATAAGGAAGGCGGGCTCTGTCGTGGGCAAAGTACTGGAGAGTTTAACATCGGTAGCTGAGCGAAGGGCGCTGAGTAGGCTACGGTCAATTATGGAAAACCCTGAACATCCTCTACATAGCACCATCCAGAGACAGAGAAGCAGTTTCAGCGACAGGTTACTGTCGATGCAATGCTCCTCAGACAGGATGAAGAGGTCAATACTCCCCAATGCCATTAGGCTTTACAATTCAACTGCCAGGACTTAAGAACTTTTTTTAAAGCTATTATTAATGCTTTTTTGAGTTAGTGATTTAGATGCATATCATATTATTACTGAGTTAAGTATTGTATGTAATGAGTTTTTTTGCTACAACAAGTGTATGGGACATTGGAAAAAATGTTGAATTTCCCCATGGGGATGAATAAAGTATCTATCTATCTATCTATCTATCTATTGTACCAACACTGCACCTGCAGCTTCATCACCAGCATCCACGACCATGGAAAATGGCTTTGCAAAGTCAGGTGACCTGAGTACAGGTTGATGACATAAGATGGCTTTCAATTTATCAATGCCTCCTGACAAGGCTCTGTCCAAAAAAAAAACTTTTAGCCCTTCTTCAATGGGAGATCTACATCAGCGAAGTTCTTACAGAACTTGCGATAATATCCGAACATTCACGCGAACCTTCAAAGTGTCTTTTTACCGGTTTTAATGGGAACATCAGAAATTGCCTGGACTTTTCCCTGAACAGGACCCAACCTGCCGTGACCTACAACATAACCAAGATAGGTCACAGTGGCATAGCCAAATTCACTCTTAGCTAAATTACCTGTAAGTTTGGCCTGGGAAAGCCTGTCAAACAGCTTTTCTACTGCAGAGATATTGTCTTCCCAAGCGTCACTCCCTGTGACTATGTCATCAATACAGGCATTTGTGTGTTCTAACCCAGAAATGTTCCTGGAGCATTTTTTATTCCAAATGACAGAACATTGTGCTCATACAACCCAGAAGTTCTTATAAATTCAAAGATTTCTGTGCCCTATCCGTTAATGGAATACACCAATACCCTTTTAACAAATCGATTTTTGTAAGAAATTTAGCTTTCCCAAACTTTAATATACAGTCATCCACTCCAGGGATTGGGTAAGTATTTGTTTTTGGTACAGCATTCATCATTCTGTAGTCAGAGCAAAACTTGATACTACCATATGGTTTAGGTACCATGGCACAAGATGGTTCCAATCTGAAGCAGAATGCATAATACTATCATTTTGTAACATACTCAAGTTCTTGTTCTGCAATTTTTCATTTTTCAATATTCATGCGATATGGTTGCTGTTTTATAGGTCGACATCTACATCATGCGAGGTTACTGTGATTCTTTATGGAAAACCGGGGAACAAATCCGTAAGTTTCATAATTAATTTCTTAATTTGCTGCCGCTGCTGTGACTGTAAGTGAGCCACTTCACATCAAGGTTTTCCAAAGGAGTTGGATTTGTCAATCTAGCCAAAATAATGTTTGTTTTAAAATGAGCTTCAAATGGATCAGCTAGTACATTCTCAGAAAGGTCATCTTCATTATTATCGACAACAGTTACAGCTGCTGTTTGCTTTTCAAAATACCGCTTAAGCATGTTTATATGACAAAGCTGGGTTGACCTTCGTCTACCTGATATTTTGACTACATAATCCACATAATTGATTTTAGACATGACCTCATAAGGACCATGGGACAGAGCTTGTAAAGGGTTTGTTTGTGTGGGACATAACACCAGCATTTTATCTCCCACCAGGTGCAATCTCATTCTAGCTGGTTTATCATACCAAGTTTTCATTCTTTCCTGGGCTAAATTTAAATTTTCTCTTGCTAATCCCCAAATCAATATGCAGCTATTTGTTAATGCACTGCTCTTTTAACAGTGCCAAGGGTCCTCGGACCTGATGTCGAAACACAATTTCAAAACTGCTAAAGCCCAGGGACTCTTGCATTAACTCGTTTACTGCAAATAAAGTGGTGAACTCCTTCATCCCAATCCTTCTAATTTTCAATACAGGATGTATTAATCATGGTTGTGAATGTGCAATGGAATTTTTGTAAGGCTCCTTGGGATTCTGGATGGTACAGAGACGACGTAATCTGTTTGGCTCCCAGCCCATAAACTACCTGGTGGAATAATCCTGCCATGAAATTACTTCCTTGATCATACTGGATTTCTTTAGCCGAACCAAATAGAGTGAAATAAAAGAAACCTTTAGGAGAGCCTTCGACACATTTTTAGCTTTTATATTCCTGAGAGGTATGACTTCTGGAAATATATTTGCTGTGCTCAAGATGGTTAGCAAATACTGATGGCCAGCCTTAGTCTTTGGCAATGGGCCAACATCATCCACAATATAGTTAGAAAAATGTTCACCGAATGCAGGAATAGGCTGCAGTGGGGCCACTGTCGTGACCAAATTAGGTTTACCAACAACGTGACAAGTGTGACAAGTTCGACAAAATGTCACAACATCTTTCCACAACCCGGGCCAAAAAGAACTGTTTCAGGATCTCATCCACAGTTTTACTCACACCAAGATAGCCACCAAAGGGTACACCATGAAGTAAAGTTAAAATCTCTTTCCTATGGACTTCGGGAACCATAACCTGGTGAACCTGCAGTCCTCACTAGCAGTAATATCAGGTGTTCTCCACATCCTCATTAACATTCCATCCCTAACTGGTACTTTCACAATCTCATCAACTGGGAGGATTTTTTCTGTCAAGACTGTAATCTCAGGGTCTTTGCTCTTTCTGCTATAAACTCCTTACTAGACAGAGAAAGATCATTATAGTTAGACCTAATACAAGGATCTTGCTCAAACTGTGAGGGTAGGACGCGAGTCCTGATTTGGGCTATCGTGGGTAACAGTACCATGCTGCACAGAACCATCTGCATTGGCAAGCTTCTTGCCATAGCTCGAGTCACTGCGCAGGAAGGATCAATATTTGAATCTATCTTTGGATCATCAGTAATTGGCTTAGTCATCAGCAGCGCCACAGGAACAACTTTACCACCTGTTATCATTTCCTAACAAGAAAGATACACCCGCACCGGGAGAGTGGGCCGTAGACCTATGTTAACAGTCCTTGAAACTAACTCTGAGTTCAAAATCACGTTGTGCAGAGCTACAGAAAGAATGCCTTCTCCAATGCCTTGAATAAGATTAATTTCACCAGTAGCGGTCTCATCACTAAACTCTAGAACATTGTCTAACAGGAGTGACTCAGAAGCTCCAGTATCTCGAAGAACTTTCACTGGCACCAGGGATGAACTATTCTTCGCTGACACAAACCCATCTGACATTAAAAGGACTAAATTCTTTCTTAACCTGGTCAGACGCCTTAGCCTTTGTCAGAGCTTTATCGGAATGTCCAGATCTCTGTGGGTTCACAGGTGTTTTAAACTGTTGAATACAGGCATCTGGAACTGCCTCCTTTTCCTTCTTCTTCTTCTTCAGCAGGAAACAATTAGACATAACATGACCAGGTTTCTGGCAATAGTGACAAGTAAGACTAGAATGTTTCTCCTTTACTTGCATCTTTACCTTTGTCACCAGTCCCAGATTTAATTTCTGGTTTACCCTGACTACCCATACTACTCTTTTGGAAGGTCTTACTCGGGGTATACTTAACCTTGTGGGTTAAAGCAAACTTTTCTGCTAATTTAGCAGATTCCTGTAAAGTGGCATCATCTTTCTCATCGAAATATGTCTTTATGTCATTGTGGACGCACCTTTTAAATTCCTCATTTAAAACCTATTATTTCAGTTTGTTAAAATTATCATACACATTTTTAGTTGAGCACCGTGGTTTAAAACACACAAACTTTTCATAAGCAAATTCCACATGAGTCTGGTTCATAGATTTTCTCAAATACCTAAACCTTTGCCTATAGTCGTTTGCTACCAGTTCATAGGCTTTAAGCATAACCTGTTTTACTGTCTCATAGTCAGTTGCATCGTAAATTGTTAGGGCAGAATAAGCCCGCTGAGCCGTACCCTTAATTACACTGTAACAAGAGAGACCAAGCACTTTCCGGCCACTTTAGACTTTGAGAAACTTTCTCAAAACGCTGAAAGTATTTATCAACCTCTGCTTCATAAAATGGAGGGACCAATTTACCTTCCCCTACCGGCATCAAACTTCTCACCAGAGTCCACTGTCCAGAGTCCAGAGTCCAGCAAAGGAGCTTGGATAAGTTGAATGCATTGACATCTTTTATTCTACCAGGTCTGTCATCTATTCTAATCAAGGAGTGATATCTAAGTTGAATGTACAAAGATGAAACGTGACTGATGCAGGACAAAAACAGTTCAAGAATGTTACACGAGTACAAATATTGGAGAGGTTTAGATCAGCATGTTTGGTAGGATTACGGATCTGAGTGTCCGATTGCTGTTCCCGTTCCCCTTTCTCATTTCGCACGTGTTACAAGTGCCAAACGACCACCTGCAAGACTGGACACGTCCATCTCCGTCAGTGCGACACAGAACGATCCCCAGTCACTTTCCGAGAGCTGGACAGCTGAGTGTATTATTTGTTTATTCATAATGTCTAAAAAAATTCATCATTTGCCCTTGAACGCTTCAAAATAGTGTTTACTAAATAAGCTTTCAGTAGCGGAAGTAATTGGAAATAATGTGATGCAGAGCAGCAAGGATTTTACCGAACTAAAAGGAATCACCATTTTCCCATCGAGAGATGCTGACTGATCATTTGTGGTATTCTCTTATTACCTTAGAGGTCACTGCAGCATTTTAAATATGAGAATTTGCAGTACTACTGGAGAGTGACCCTTAATATTCGTCTGGAGAGAACACGTTAATGTAACAATGGAATCTGCACGAGCACTCTCAGACTGCGAGTCGCGGTAGGATATAAAAGGGGAATGTTCTGGACCTGGGGAGTGCTGCAAGGCATTGAAAGCTCAAGTGTTTGATTCCCTCAACCTGCTGTCACGTATAGACAGACAGATAAGGTACGCTTTTGACACAGTGGCTTTTATGAGTTGGCAGGTCAGTTCTCAACTGTGCAATAAGCCAGTGAGATGGTATTGGAGTTCTTTGTTTATCCTTATCAGCCTGCCATATCAGACCGTTGCACAAATACACGGATTGGAACCATTTAAAAGGTTTTGGGGCTAAGCAGGTAACTGGGGCAGTTTGGCTGGGCATCTTAGTTGCCAGAGTTGGACCGAATTCTTGCTGCTGTTCTACATAACCCTACTCTCATTGATCACGACACAGGGATAAGTACATCTAATCTTCCGACTGTCAGATGAAACCCTCTCCGTCATTGGAACAGAAACCAAGATAAAATGACCAGGGTTACTATATTAGCAGGATTACGGTTCCAAGTGGTCGACTGCTGTTTTAGTTTCTCTTTCTCTTACTCTTGTGACCAATGATTCAAGTTTCGAACGACCTCCTGCAAGGCAAGACATGAGCCATCTCCGTTAATGAGACACTAAACCATCCGCAGTTACTTTCCAAGAGTTGGACAGCTGATTGTGTTACTTGTTCATATATTACAGATGCTCCACACATTGCGTTATCCATCGCCCAGTATCATTTGATCACAATCATAACGTGTAAAAATCCATTGTTTGTTCCTGCAACACTTCTAAACACAGTGGACTATCGGTGAATAAGTTAACGTAACAATAGAATCTGCACAAACTCTCGCAGACTGTGATCATGAGTGAAATTGGAAGAGAGACTCGCACCGCCAGTGCCACTGTGCTGGCACCATCAGTTTTAGTGGAAAGAGTCGGCAATCAGAGTGAATATGTAATGTGAGGCTGGAACCATGAACCTTAACCTTTGGTTGGAATCATCCTGAAAAATGGGACAGTGGGTTCATCATTGAAGAGCTGTAGGCAGAAATAGCCGAAACAATGCCTCAACACCAGAGAACCGCACAGCGAATAACAGATCCGTTTATTGAATGATGGAAATGCGTGTACATTGAAATAGTCTGCCGACCAAGGAGCTGAGATCGCCTTGGACTCCAGTTCCCTGCAGGACGACTGAGTGAGCGCTGACGTCAATTCCTCTGGGCGTAGGATCCGTTGTGGAATGTGAATCATTACGATTCTGGTTAGATCTGCCTCAAAGACCCAATGTTTGCCCGGTCGCAGTGGAGCGGAACATGTCCTCTTGTTTGTTAATTGACTGTAATTTACAACATTTAGACACTAACCTTTTCTTTTTCCCTAAAGATTCTGGCTTTCTATAAAACCAGAGGCTTTCCAGATCTCATTCATACTCTGATGTGAACTACATGTCAAAGTCAAAATCAAGCACAATTCAAACATGGGTCGAGCCCCGATTCTACTGACGAAGGGCATATACTACCCAATACTAGCGGCCTTTGCTTTTCCTGGTAAGACGTCGCCGCGATCTACTCGGGATGTTTTTTTTTTATTGTCTCAGCTCAAAGATATGCTCCTACACCTTAACAATAAGTAATTGCTCAGGATTTATCTATGTTTGGCAATGCCTTGTTCTTAGAGCCTTGACTCCGCTAGCGATTATGGGCTTGTATAAGTCTAGTTGTAGTGACAGGGGTTTTCACCCTGGGGTCCACGGACACTTCGTTAAAGCTCCTCCGCATTAAAAGAATAGTTGGCCACACTTGAGCAGCAAGGGCAGGGGAATATGTGCTCATTTACTGACTTCTTTTTATTTATTTTACAGCGAACCTGCTGACAATTATCATTATTTCCCGGCGAAATTGCGGACTTTCCGAATGTATCTGCGCCTACATGATGATCATGGCAGTGTCAGAATTATCCGTCATCGTCATCCACGTCGTTCCGCAGGAAATTTTAATTCCACGTCTGCCGCAGACCTTCCTGCATTACACGAGCTTCCTTGTTGCAATGGCGTATTGATAATAGTCGGTCTGCATCTGTCAAAGTGGTACACAGCCGCATTCACCTTTGGCCGTTATGATGCCATGTGTTGTCAGACGTTTAAAACAAAGTACTTCAGAGTGAAAACTGTGAGAATCCTTGCAGTAATAATTCCGATACTGATTTCCTTGGAGAATATCCCCTATGTGTTTGTATTTCAACCGATGGAATAATTGGTAATATTTCATGGAGCATTGACTTTAAGATGGATGTCATGAGGTCGCTCGCATTTGTAGCGTTTACTCGATTTGAAGCTTTCTTGGGTACAGTGTGCGCCTTCGGTCTAATGTTCCTATTTAATGTGCTGACAGTTAGACATATCCTTGTGGCCAGCAAATACAGAAAGGGATTCCGCAGTCACAATAGTGAGAATTGTCCTGACCCGGAAATGGAAAGCAGAAGGAAATCCATAATTTTACTGTTCAGTGTATCGGGAAGCTTCATGTTGCTTAGTTTGACAACGGCCGTGAATCATTTTATCATCGGATTCAGCAAGCGGTCTGATCACAAGTATTACTCAACCGCATATATAGTATCTGAAACCGGACATCTACTCACCCGGTTCAGTTACTGTACAAACACCTGCATTTATGCAGTGACACGAACTAAATTCAGAGAAGAGATGAAGACGTTGATAATATTTCCATGCAGGTTTATTCTGTCATTGACCAATAAAAGTGTAAGTCAATCCAAGACTTCCAGTCCTGCGTAGCGCTCGGTTTCATTCCATCCCTATTTCAGTACCTACAGATGCCATTCAATTGACTTTATTTCCAGAACCTTCATAAAAATGAGGAGTAAAAATCTTTATGTTACGTCTCTGTCTAAATTTGCAATGTCTATTTTAAAATAACTTATAATAAATAGAACAGTCAGTGTAATATAAAGTACACACAAATCAGCGTGAGTTCATCAGTCTGATGGCCTGGTGGAAGAAGGTGTCCCAGAGACGGTCGGTCCTGGCTTTTATGCTGTGGTACCCCTTCCCGGATAGTAACAGCTGGACTAGATTGTGGTTGGGATGGCTTGGATCCCCAATGATCCTACGGGATATTTTTACACACCTGTCCTTGTAAGTGTCCTGAATCATGGGAAGCTGACAACTACAGATGCACAGGTCTGTCTGCACCACTCTCTGCTGTGTCCTGCTATTAAGAGTGATACAGTTCCCAAACCAGGCAGTGATGCAGCCAGTAAGGATGCTTTCAATTGTGCCCCTGCAGATAGTTCATAGGATTCGGGGGCCCACACCAAACATCCGTCTGAGGTGAATGAAACGCTGTTGTGCCTTTTTCACCACCAAGCTGGTGTTTACAGACTACGTGAGGTCTTCGCTGATGTGGATACCGAGGAACTTTAAGCTGTTTAGCTTCTTAAACCCAGATCCATTGATGTCAATAGGGGTTAGCCCGTCTCCATTTCTCCTGTGATCCACAACCAGCTCGTTTGTTTTTACGACATTGAGGAAGAGATTATTTTCTTGACACCACTGTGTCAGAGAATGCTTCTTCCCTGCAGGCCACGTCGTTCTTGTTTGAGATTAGGCCAATCAATGCACTGTCGTCGGCAAATTTAATTAGCAGATTGGAGCTGTGGGTGGATATACAGGGAGTAAAGTAGGGGACACAGTCTGCAGTTTTGAGCGGCTCCTTTCATTAAGAATATGAACAATCACATCCCTGTAATTCGTGGAAGAAATTCATGAACACATTTATTTAATAACTCCTTATAACCTGATGTTAACATCGGTAGCTTCATGGAATCTAATATCTGCCAACAGGTGGTTATGATAGGAAATGCAAATCATTGCATGTCAGCCTGTTTCGGACGCGCGCGAGTTCTCCCGGGGAAATTCTGAAGTTGAACAATATTTGTCCTTTTGTCTTCATAAGAACGAATCAACTGGAACAGGCAACAGGAGCCGGCCACCTTTAATCAAAGTGACCTCACTTTATTCCTTTGCTTTGCAATGAACTGATTCCCGTTTAGCCTGAAACACTTGGAAGAATAAAGAGGACACAAGCAGATTGAATATCAGTATCAATTACAGAGGCTGGAGTGGTATATTTGAAACCTATTTCCAAAAGTGAGTCGACAGTACAGGCTCCGTAGCACTGATAACGTATCCTGTTAAATAGGAAATAAAGCAGTAACACGTTGGTTCCAGACTGGCGAGATATGAGGCAGTGGAGAGCGGGGGAAGGGGGGCAGTTCGGTCTGTTTCAGAACTTGATCCCAGATCCAGCTCTTTTAGTGCGCAGTGTTGTACAAAGAGCGGAATCAGAAGGTTGGATGCAAGGATTTGAGAGACAGCTTCTGTACGTCCCGGAGGTCAGAAAGAGAGAGGGTGATGGAAATGCGGGAGACAGTGCAAACACTCAGACCACATCAGCAGTACAATCACTGGTAATACTCGCGTTCACTCTCAGACAACAAGTGATTTTGAACACAATATCTCGCAGACTGACAGTGACATCCGTTTGTGTATTTTACTTTTACTGTTCTCATAGCTCCGAGCACAAGTCTCATTCGGCAGTCTTCCATCCCATTACCACAGAGGTTTAACTTTTACAGAGCGCAGTTTGTACCAAGTGTAATGGCAAGTTCCTTGGCAAGAAATGTTGTGATGAGAGGGAGGGAACGTGAGAGCAGGGAGACTCCATTGTAAATCCCAATTATTTATTATCAAAACAATTATTGATCATAGTTCATCGTCCGACATCCACTTGCAATGAACGCAATTACATAGAGTCTCGTGCTCACAAGGACTCTATTACTACCAATTATCTATTTTACAGCCCAGATTTATCAGAGGCGCATAAAGAAATATGACTCATGAATCTCCCAGGTTTCCTTCTTTCAGTTTCAGCTTCGTCAGTGACCGGTTTGTACTGAGAGCGGAGACACCAAAACCTGTGGGACGGTTTCTGTCCAGCCTGGATATCAGATAGTGAGAGTGATCGACACAGAGAGAAAGGAAACTGTAGTCATTTATTTTTTTTTTATCGGTGACACAATTAATTACCCTATGAACGTTTGGTGTCGGGCACTTAGTGACTGTAAACACCATCTCCCGCAGTCTGGTAATTACTACAGGATCTGCATAGTCCGAATTCGACAGTGGCAGATACCAGTTTCACTGCCGAATGGCCCAAGTTATCATTATCAGGCCTGCACTATGAGAGTGTAAAATGAACTGATTTATATTCGGTCTCATATCCCTTACCTACTAGAATATTCAATTAAACATTAAATCCTTCGGGAAGCAAACAACTGAATGCCCGTTCGGTGTGAAAGGAACTGCCTCACAGCGCTCACTTGGAGAATGAGCACCCCACTGCCACTCGGTGGAGAGAGAACGCAACGCTCATTCAGACCACACTGCGGACCGAGAAGAAATCATTACTATACGAAACAACGGGGTTGATGCCCTAACTCACTGCGGAAATAATACAAAACGCATACAGGCGAAGAATGCGCACTCATGAACGGGGAAAACAGATTGTAGCACAAAAGGAGTCTCACACTCGCAGAAGAAACAACACCGAACACAGAGGACAAGAAATGACGGACCCTTGCACTGCTGAATGACGGTATTTTGTACACAAGGGGCAAAAGAACGAACCACATGTCCAAGAGGACTGAGCGGAGAGGGAAGCAGCAAATCATAGTGCGGGGTGGAAACCCACCTATGCACGGAGTGGTTGCAGTCACTCTCACACATATACGTCCCACACACGCTCGGCATCAGAGCATCCACGACGGGGAGAGTAACGACCACATCGTGACAGGCTGAAGAACCCTCTCTACATGCACAGAGATTGCGGGAGGGAGAGTCAGAGCGTGAGGGAGAGTCGCTTTTGATCACAGCATAGGGTGCAGAAAGAGTTGTCCTCAAAACAGCCCCAGGACCGTTGTCCGTAGTTGAACTAGACTCTGTTGTCCCCAACACCACCCCAGGACCGCTGTCCGTAGTTGAACTAGACTCTGTTGTCCCCAACACCACCCCAGGACCCGCTGTCCGTAGATGAACCAGATTATGTTGTCCCCAGTACTACCCCAGGGCTATTTTCCCTAGTTGAACCGGGGTAAACCATCTGGCCATGTAAGCGATGGAAATCACACCATCGCTATTCCGTATATAAAATGTCTAAATATCAGAAGAATATCAGCATTTGCAGGAGTTGTTGGACAGTTAAGTTGGGAGTCTGCTATTGATATTATGGGAGGATTGTGACATTATAAAATATGTTTTTCACAAATAAAACTGTTTACTTTTTAGAAAACATAAAAGATGTTGCTCAAGAATTTTTAAATATACATTTTGAACTTGAGTTTATTTGAAAAAATAGTTTGCAATGTAAATTATGAATAAAAGTTCGATATATAACATGGAGTTCTCTCAAGTGTATTTCAGCATTAACTCCGACGTCATCCGAAGAACATTTCTAGCTGCTGGTGCATGGTCAAATTAAGATAATTTGGAATGTCAACGCTGATTCTGCAGGGATGAAATGCAGCTGAAAAGGGTATCAAACTTTTTGCCTTTCTCGCAGATAGTGTGCATTGGATTGGAGTATTACTCGGGCGTCGGGATATTGCGCATTAACAAATTTGGAAGGCAGTTGGAGAAGGAAGCTGAGATTATGGATTTAAGTGGAGAAAATTGATAGGGCGAGATGAAGCAACGAACCCACTGGTACTACACGTATGGAGATACCAGAGATTTGAAATGTCCTGGAGAGTGTAAAATGCTGTAAGGTTTCACTGCTGTGTAACGTGTTGTGAGGTTTCACTGCTGTGTAACGTGTTGTAAGGTTTCTCTGATAAGGTCTTTCCGCAGCAGCAGTGTTTGGGTTATGACTAGAGATAACCGGGTTTGGAATGCTGTTGTTCTTTTTTGTGCGTCTGGAAGAGAGATTTTCGCGGTCTTTTGCCGGGGAGTGATGAGGAGGGAATGAGCGACTGGAGAGAAATAGAACATAGAGCAGTATAGCACAGTACAGTAAAGGCCCTTCGGCCCACAATGTTGTGCTGATCCTTAATTTGTAGACCGCCGGACGGAGTGGACTTGGAGCGGGGGTCCAAAAGGCAGCGACGATCGGAGGAGGTTGCTGGTCGACGGCTGACTTATCAGTGAGCTCCAACATTGCATAATTGACTGTTTCATGAGAATGGGTCCATTTTAATTTTCTTCGTTTTCTTTACTAACCATATAGTGAAAGTAAGAATTATAATGTTTAATCGTTTAATCGCATATTGTGTACGGTTTGTTATTTCGGGCAATGATTTGTAACAGGGGACACATCGCGCAGCATGTAACGAGATCTCTGCGGTTTCGAGCGGCCGTGGGCAATCATTCCCTATATCAAACCGCCAGCCGAAGCGAGAGTTACAATTGTAAGGGCTACGTTCGGGATTGATTTCATTGGATGCTGTGTGATTACTGTGAGCGATGAACCAGTTGGGCAGATATTTGTACTCCTGCTGAAGTGTTAATTCACCTGTTAAATACTGTTCAAGTTGCAATTGTGGGCGGAGGTTTGAGAAAATGGCTGGCTCTTCTCCCGTTTTAATGCAGACCAGCGCTAAGGTAGCGGTAGCTGGGGGTGGAAATTTCAAAGAAAGGGTTCTCACGTTTCTGAGAAGTGAGGGGAAAGAGTAGTCGGATTTGGAATGTCTAATTAGTCCACGCCCCCCGGTGAAGAGTGAGAATTCCGAGTTAGTATCCACCCTTTTCTGGCGAATAAATCAGATTCAAAGTTCTAGCTATGGCAGACTCCGCCTATTCCCTGGAATACCCCCTCCCCCCGCCCTCAAAGTGGAAGTGGTGTTTGAGACCTGGGCGGAGCGGACTTTTCAGTTATTAACTAAGTGGCAGAGCTCTGATGATGTAAAGCGGCAGAGATTGGTTGAAAGTTTGAATGGGCGGGCCGCTGACGTTGCGAGAGAGGTCAGTTTGAAATATTTTGTAGCGACAACACTGGACAATGCTTTTGGCCCGACTGGAAGCCCAATAGAGCTCATGGTGCCGTTTCAGAACATGCGTCAGGAGGAAGAGTGGAAGCTTTCTGTTTTTTTTTTTCCGACTCCAGAGGCAGCTGAATTGTTTGAAGCGCAGAGGGGTCATTCAAGCGGCTGAAGTGGATCAGTTATGAATAGACCAGTTAGCCAGGGGCACCCAGTTCGATGAAATGATTACTTAGAGTCTCCGACAGTCTCGTAAGACACGCCCCCTCCAACATTTGTTGAGCTGATCAGAGAGGTACGGGAAGAGGAAAGCTTGGAGGAGACGCGGGGGAACAATGTCTGAGGGTACAGACCTCAGTCGTAGTCCCCTGCGGTGAAGTGACCACAGATAGCCTACCCCGGGGAGCGGGAGAGGAGATTGTGGCAGTGTTGAGAAGGGAGATATGTCGGCTGTTTATCGGCGTGTGTGACACCACTCTCCCCAATGATGGAACTGAATGTTGGGGGGCGTGCGAATTCCCCAAGGGGACGAACAATGCGTAGGGCTGCTAGTAGCAGGCGGCACGCCAGAAAGAGTCTGAGCCCACGGGTATCTCAGTAGGGAGAGTCTTTGGGAAAACCTAGAGGTGACCATGTGGGGGAACGGCCTGGTGTCTCTGGTGGAACATGTTCCCTGCAATGTACCAAGGAACCTCCGAAAGCGAAAGGCCCAGTTCCTGAAGGATCAGTGGGACCATGCTCCAGTGTGTCGCTACGAATAGAGGGTATGTATGCTAAAGCCATATTCAATACCGGGTCGCAGGTCACGTTGTTGCACCACACATTTTACAACCAGTATCTGAAGCATTTACATTTGACATCATTCAGGGTACTGGAGACATCGGGGCGTGGTGCTAATGATTATCCATATGCAGGTCATTTGTCGGTGAAGTTGGAGTTTCCGGTGGCCAATGTGGAAGTGTCTGAGGTCTTTGATACAGCGGTGCTAGTTTGTCCGGACTCCGTTGAAAAGAGCGGCATTTCAATTCTGTTGGGGACCAACACTCCTCTTGTGAAGAGACTCATGGGGCCTGCAAGAAGAAGGCTGGCGAGAGCTTTCTGGGAAAATTATTTGCGTACCCGTGGTTTCGAGCGACTTTTGAGGAAGTACGTGATAGCATTGGACCGGATACCCAATTTAAACAAGGGACTGTGTGGTTCACCCAGTCGAAGAAATGTTGGTACGGCCCGGGGAAATATCGAGAGTCATGGGGACCTCCAAATTTCCCGGAGTACCTGAGAGTGAAGATGGGGAAAAAGGCATAGGAGGATTGAGCGCATCTTAGCCCGTCGGAGTCCTTTGGACTGAGATGGAATGCAAAGTCTGAGGTGGCCTTTCAGTGGCTGAAGGAGCTGCTGACCCAGGCGCCGATGCTGGCTTTTTACGTGCCCCTGCTTACCGTATGTACTGCACACGGATGCTAGCCGAGAGGGGTTAGGGGGCGTCCTGTATCAGGATCAGGCGTCCGGGTTGAAGCTCGTTACGTTTGTCAGCCGGAGTCTATCGCCCTCTGAGAAAAACTACCCCACGCACACGTTCGAATTCCTGGCGTTGAAACGGGTGATGGTGGATCAGCTGAGTGACTACCTCCACGGGGCCAAGTTTGAGGTGAGGACGGACAACAACCCCTTATTGACCTCAGCGAAACAGATGCCACAGGCCAATGGTGGCTAGAGGCTTTGTCTGCCTATGATTTCAGCCTGAAGTACCGGCCGGGGAGCAGGATGATTGATGCGGATGCTTTCTCCTGAACGGCGCATGAGGAACAGGTCATGAACGAGGAGTGGGAGAGCGTTCCTACCCCGGGGTTGAAGACCCTGTGTCAGTTTCCCATCACCGTGAAGGGAGAGGAAAAGGAGGGGCATTAGCGAACGGTGGATCAATTGGGGACTTCTGATGACGCCATCCCTCAAGTTTCTTGTACGCTGACTGCTCTGAAGGCAAGTCAGCTGCCGGAATTGAGTTCCGGTGAAGTGACTGCTGCTCAGCGAGATGATCCGGGCATTGGTATCATTTCGGGGGCGGTCGAAAAGGGAGACATGGCTCTATCGGAGAGGACAAAATACGCTTCGATGCCTCCATTACGACGAGAATGGTCACGGTTGGAGTTGAAGAAATAAATCTTATACCGGTTCAAGTCACCCCCGGACCGACCCCGCCGTTGCCAGCTGGTTCTGTCCGAGACGTATCGGAGGATGGCGTTGAAATCACCTCAGGATGATTCTGGACATCTGGGGGTGGAGAGGACCTGTGGATTGCTCAGAGACTGGTTTTACTGGACCAGAATGAAATCACCTCAGGATGATTCTGGACATCTGGGGGTGGAGAGGACCTGTGGATTGCTCAGAGACCGGTTTTACTGGCCCAGAATGAAATCACAGGTCGACGAATACTGCAAGTGGTGCTTTGGATGCATACGCGCGAAGACACTGCCTACACGGGCATCCCCCTTGTCCCACTTACAGAGTGCGGGGCCTCCGGACCTGCTGTGTATGGACTTCCCAGCAACAGAACTCGATGCCAGCAACATGGCGAATGTATTAGTCATCATGGAGCACTACAACAGACATACTCAGGCTTTTCCTACCAAGGACCATAGGGTTTCTACGATGGCATGTGTGTTATGGGAGAAGTATTTCATTTATTATGGCCTTCCCAGGAGAATACATAGTGATCACGGACGTGAGTTCGAGAGCAGAATCATCCGTGAGTTACAGGGCATGCTTGGAGTCGAGAAGTCGAAGACTACGCCTTATCACTCACTGGGTGACCCCCAGTCGGAGAGCTTTAATCGGACCTTGCTAGACATGCTCAGGACCCTGGAGATCAGTGAAAAGTGCAGGTGGAGTCAACATATTGGGCATCTTGTTCACCGTTATAAATTTGCAAGAAATGAAGCTACTCGGTACTCGCCATATTATCGGTTGTTTGGACGCGAGGCGAGGTTGCCCATTGACCTTTGTTTTGGGACTGACCAGGGTGAGTTACCACCGAAGACTTAACTGAAGTATGTGTCTGACATGAGAAGAGAGTTGAAAAGGGCTTATGAATTAGCTGTGGTAGCGGCTGCACCGCAGAATCAAATGAATAAGAAAAGGTATGATCACAAGTTGAGGTTCTCCCAATTCCTTCCAGGAGACAGGGTACTCCTAAGGAATTTGGGACTACCGGAAACCATACGTTGGCAGACGGCTTTTCGGCAACGCCCTATGTGGTGGACAGTCAGAAGCCAAACCAACCAGCTTTCCGGGTGAAACTAGAGGATGGGAATGGCCCTGTCAAGATTATCCATCGCAGCCACATATTGCCCCTGTGTCAAGAGGTGCAGGTAGAACCAGAGCCGACTTGGAGCCCACACCTAGTAAGAGGACTCTTTGGAAACACGGGGCGACTACCGGGCCCACAACAGGCAAGATTAGGCTGGGTCCCACCCCTGAGAGGGATACTAATTCGGAGGATGACAACCTGGATGTATGGTATATGCTGCCTTTCCCTCACTCCCCAGAGATTTAGGAAGAGACATGGCCCTTCTCCTATTGAAGTGTGGGGGGTGCGGGGGATGTTTTCTATGGGCAGCCTGTGTTGCAGCGGGACTCTGCAGGGGAGGAGGCCGGGTCTGATCACGGAACAGAGTGCTCCGAGTTGCAGGAGGGCACGTGTGATAGATCGGGGGAGGCTTCGCCAGGCAGACTGGATGTATCCTCAATAGTGTCGGAACATAAAGAGTTAGATAATGGGGTGCGGAGGTCTCAGAGTATTAGAGTCTCAGAGCAACCAGATAGGTTGGCCTACGTAGCACCATGGGAACAGAGGGTGACTCCTACTGTGTTGGGTAGCTATGTCACTGCCTTTTACACCTGGACTGGGCTTTGTGTTTTGCAGGAAGCGTTGGTGAATTATCCCAAGGTCAGGAGGACATGGCTAAATTTGGTGGGGGGAGAGTGTAACAAGCTGTAGGGCTTCACTGTTGTGTAACATGCTGTAGGGTTTCACTGATACTGTAATGGTTTCTCTGTAGCAGCAGGGTTTGGGTTATGACTAGAGCTAACGGCTTTGGGATGCTGTTGTTCTTATTTGTGAGTCTGGAAGAGAGATTTTCACGGTCTTTGGCCGGGGAGAGATGAGGAGAGAAGGCGTGAATGGAGAGAGTTGGCACACCGCCGAACGGGGTGGTTTTGGCGCGACGGTCCGAAGGGCAGCGACGATCAGAGGAGAGCGTTGGTGGACAATCGGCTTATCTGTGTGCTCCAAAATTGCACAACAGATTGTTTCATAAGATTGGGCCATTTTTCTTTTTTTTTCGTTTTCTTTACTGATAATATAGTCGAAGTACCAATTATAATATTTTAATCACAAATTGTGTACTGTTTGTTATTTCAGGGTACTGATTTGTAACAGGTGACACATCGCGCAGCATCGACCCAAACGAGATTGCTTACGTTTTGCCGGGCCGGAGGCTATCACCTCCGATATTTAGCTGCCAGCCAAAGCAAGATTTACATTAGTTTCTGTCTTCAGTGTGAAAACTATCCTTTTATCCTTGTGAAGTCGGTTTCCTCTATATTGTGATTTATAATGTCATGCTCAGCCTTTCATGTGGTATCCTGCTACGTGCCTTCTGAAAATCTAATTCCACCACATCTTCAGGCTCCCTTCTAACATCTAGAAACGCTCTTTTCATGTTGATCAAACATGACTTGCCTTTCACCCAATGTGCTGGAAGGGTCTCAACTTGGGTCGAAGATAGAAATATTGCTAATGAAATCTTTTGGCACACTGGCCTTCATCAGTCAATGCACTCGGGATAGAGGGTGGGGTTCTGTGTTGCAGATTACAGCCTTTGTACCTCAGCATCTGAGAAATATTGATCATGATATTGGGACATTACTGCCCTCGGATAATCATAGTGAGATGTTTCAGGCAACTGAACACCGGAGTCAGTGTAATGTCACTGTCCGGCAGAAGAAAGGAAATTGATTGGACTTCGTTCCTTTGCCAACATAATCAAATGACCAAAACACAGGGCAGTTTTGTAAAGCCTCAGAATTACATTTGCAGCATTCGGCTTTTCCGAAAATAAAAGGATGGAGGACTAATTGAAGAATTAAAGAATTAGCAAGTTACTTTTGGGTATTAGCGGAGGATACCGCTAGACGTGCTCACAAAATGTAACCGTAAGAGCGGCAAGCGTAAAAGCAGAATTTTAGAAATAAGAACAAGGGTAGGGCATTTGGCCCATCGAGCCTGCTCCGGCATTTAATAAGTTCATGGCCAATCTGATCATGGACTCATCTCTAATTAGCTGCCTTTTCCCCTCAACCCTTAATCCCCCAACTTTGCAAAACTCTATCCTATCTTGTCTTAAATATATTTCCTGGGGTAGCCTGCAGCGATTCATTGGGCAGAGAATTCTGCTGATTCACCACTCTCTGGGATAACATTCCCTCTTATCTCGGTCCTAAATGTACATTGTGTGTCTTGAGGTTATGTCTCCTAGTTCTGGTTTCATCTACCAGTGGAGATAAATTTCCTGCCTCTATCTTATCCATCCCTTTCATAGTTTTATATGTTTCTATATCGTGTAACTCCAGGCCACAGTCTTCAAACAATCTCAGAAAAGGAAGAAAAAAAGATATTAAAGATAGAAATTGAGCTGAATCAGAAAATGTAAGCTAACTAGTCTCCGTTAGGCGCCATCATCCGAAGCTCCTCCCTCCGATTATAAAGGAGTTAACACACTCCATCAACTGACCAAAAGAGGGCAGTGTCATATCAAGGTACGGCAGAAGAAAGGAAATAGATTGGACTGTGTTCCTATGCGAACGTATCAAAATACCACAACAGCGAGCCGTTTTATAATGCCTCAGAATTACATTCGTAACATTTATTTTTTCCCGAAAATACAAGGATGGAGGACTAAGTGAAGAATTACAAATTTTGTTAATTTTGGGTATCAGCAGAGGATACCCCTAGGCGTGCTAACCAAATACAACCATACGAGCGGCAAGCATAAAAACAGAAGAATGTAAGAAATAGGAACCACCGATCCTGTTCCGTCACCTAATAAGGTGATGGGCAATCTGACCAAGGACTCATCTTCATCTGCCTGTCTTTTCCCCTTAACCCTTAATTTCCCTACTTCGCAAAAACCTATTCGACTTTGTCTTAAATATTTTTCCTGGGGTAGCGTGCATTGCTTCATTGGACAGAGAATTCTGCAGGTTCATCACTCTATTGGAAAACATTTCCTCCCTCTTTCCGTCCAAAATCTACATTGCCGTATCTTGAGGCTATGTCTCCTATATCTAGTTTCATTTACCAGTGGAAGCAACTTTCCTGCCTCAATCTTATCCATCCCTTTCATGGTTACAGAGGTTTCTATATCGTGTAACTTCAGGGAACAGCCTTCAAAAGAACTCAGAAAAGGAAGAAAAAAGATATTAAGGATAGAAATAGAGACGAATCAGAAGATGCAAGCAAACCAGACTCCGTTAGGCGCCATCATCCTCAGCTCCTCCCTCCAATTATAACGGAGGTAGTACACTGAAGGAATATACCTTCAATCCATTACTAAGGCGGTAAAAAACAAATTCCGGATTGGTGGTGGGGGCGTGTGGCAAAGGCGCCAGTACAGTGTACAAATCTGTCACTTTAACGGTGGTGATGGGGATTATTAAACCTGATAACATACGTCAAATCGTTCATTTAATCTCAATCCTATCTTTGGTCAGTGATTGGAGGTAAGAAAACGTTTAAGTCGCTGGAGATTTGGTCACGTGGTGACGTCATCTTTTAGAAATTTTGACCCTAATGCGGACGAGACGTAACTTCCAGCGTCCATTTGCTTTAGACTGGAAAGTATTTCTTAAATGTTGTATGATTCTAATTATAGGTTATTTGTTAACTGTTCAACACTTAAAAGTTCTGCGATAGTTTAAAGTGTGAATGCATTGAGAATGTAAAATATTGCACAAGGACTGGACATTTGTGAGTTCAGTTGAGAGAGAAAGAGATGTAATCCGTGCGTGAGTGAACGGAAGGAAATCGTCTGATTGTTGGCATTGTATTGAAAGGATGTTTCAATTAATCGTTTCTTTAACAACAGGATCTCACTGTCTCCAAATGTCTCCTTCATTGGTTGAAATAAATTTGAAAGAACATGTGGATATCAGAGACTGCTTCCTTTTCCGAAATTGTGTGACGTCGCAATTGTGTATGGAGGCCGCAATCATCCACATCTGGTTTCCCTTTGTTCTTTGGAATATTTGATAAGGACCTCACTCTAGCAATTAACTGTTCATTCTTTGTACACCAGTTACCAGCGACAGCTTTGAAGGAAGAAACGTTGCAGCTCAGGTGTTTGCTTTGCCTTTCCTGCGTATTTTGATTGTGTTCTTGTGTTTGTTTATTGTGGTATTGATTTCAGAGTGAGACACGGATTCCACACTGGCCATGTGAAATCAAGGTAAAATGGACCGGGATATGATTGTATCTTTCCGGGAAGGATAAACCAATTGTTCAAAGGAAAATTGATATAAGACAGATTGGTGTGTACTTGAATTGTGAATTTGAAGTTCGCTTTCTAGGAGGCTGGTTCATTTGGAAAGCAAAAAAAAAAAGATGCTGCTGAATATTTTGAAATGCTGATCTTGATTTACAGGGTTCCATGGGGGAAAAAAAACGTGTGTATGTAATCGTAGCATCTGCCCTGTAATGAGCAAAGGAGATTTCAGTTTATTTCGCGTACAGTTTCAGTCCTGTAACAAGTATACGTGATTTCAGTTCAGAGAGCGTGCAGTTTCAGTCCAAATTTAATAGTTTGCTTTCACAATCAGCCCCAACTCAGTAAATTATCCAAGTCCTGCAGGATGGCCAAATTAAAGACTGTCTCTCGGAACACTATAATATCAGAGACTAAATATAGTTGTAAAGTGCACTGACGATTATTCCTTTCCTGTGGAACATCACTGGCCTGTGACCTCCAGGCAGAGTAAACTCCATCCACTACCTCATCGGTCTTCCCTTGGTTAGCCAGTTCTGAATCCATGCAGCCAGGTTTCACTGGATCCCAGGCCACCTGATTTTCTGAAAGTGTGCACATTCGGGAACTCAGTCTAATAGCTTACACAATTCATATACCACACATCGAATCTTCGGTTTCATCTCCTTATTTTTCACTGTTTCATGGGATTTATTCTGGCTCATAAGGGACACAAACCCATACTGACTGTCCCCAAACAGAATACGGTTCTCCATAAATTCCGCCTCGAAGAAGCCTCTCCAGTACCTTGCCCTCTACTGACCGAAGACTCACTGACCTGTAATTCTCAAGACTATCTCTATTACATTTCTTGAACAAATAAATAACATTTTCCATTCTCCAAACCTCCCGTACTACTTCAGTAGCCAGTGATGACGCAAATATTATGTCCAAAAGCCCAGCAATATCTCCGCTCGCTTTCTCTAATTACCTAGATTACATATCGTCTGGCACAGGGAAATGTTTTATATTCATGTATTTCCACTTTCCACCTCGTAATTCTAAGCATCTGCATGTCTCAGCACACCTGCCTATTGTCGCTGTATCCACATTCATCAAAGTCTCACTCACTGGTGAATACCGAAGCAAAGTATCATCAAGGATTTTCACTGCCTCCTTGCACTCCATGCACGTTTCCTTTTTTATCTCTTATCTTTCCCACACATTCTCTCATCATCCTCCTGTTTGTCACCTACCTTAATTCGGCCCTCCTATGCCTTCTCATGTCCCCTATTAATTCTTCTAAATCCATTATTAAATCCGTCCAGGTTACATTGTGAATTTCACGCCCTGCCTGATCGTTTCTTCCAGAGCATTAAGTATATTTCTTTCTTCTTTTTGGAGAGGTGTTCCATATCTCTTTTCAACCAGGGTTACTTTACGGTGCCATCCCATCCCCGCCTCAATGAAACAAGCCAATGCTGAGCCTCAATCTAGTGCACCATTAACAGTCTCCATATTTCTCTTGTGCATTTGAAGGAACAAATCGCTTCCCTAATTCGGCTCCCACGCTCCTACCCAATAGTATCAATTAAGTACATTCCATATTGTCTGATGCTATCCCAGTGTAAGGTATGTGGAATAGCTGTGCTCTATCGTTCTGAAATGCTGACACGCGGAGAGATCAGTTACCTGATCCATTTCACTTTCTAGTATTAGCACAGGATCGACTGTTCACTCGTCCGCCTGCCGGCTACTTCTGCTGGGTCACCTTCCCGTACACAGCTGAGAAATTCAGTCACATCTAAATCTTTTAAACAGAGGAATTGCCGATGAATATCAGTGAAGTTTAAGTTGCCTGTGACGACCGCCGTGTTAATATAATAACCTGTGGAAAATCTATGTGCCGATCTCTCACTGTCCCTGTGTGTTGTTTTCGTTTAGTGATGGGAGTTCTGTACCAAATACCCTCAAACGAGTGTTTGTTCCCTTCCTATGTCTAAGTTCTACTCACAGTCGATTAACATACAATCCCATCACAGTGCCTTCCCTTTCTGAAGTTGCGATACTGTCACACTGTCCTTGTGTTTAAAAGGCGTTCCATTTACTCTCTTTTACCCGACTATGAACATTTTGAAACATCTGAACCCCGAAAAGTCCGGAGGTCTTTCCTTCCTTTGTGATTGATTTGATTTTATTTCTTACATCCTTCACATACATGAGGAGTAAAAATCTTTACGTTACGTCGCCATCTCAAGGGACAATCCGCAACCATAGTAATTTATAATAAATAGAACAATAAATGTAACATAGAGATACACTCAAATCAGCGTGAGTTCATCAGTATGATGGCCTGGGGGATGAACCTGCCCCGGAGCCTATTGGTCCTGGCTTTTATGCTGCGCTACCTTTTCCCGGCATAAGATCAAAATCTATCTCCCGATCTGTCACTGTCACTGTGTATTGTTTTCGTTTCGGTAATGCGGTTTCTCTACAGAATACTTTCACACGAGTTTTTCTTGCCTTCTTACTTCTGAGTTGCTCTCACAGTCTATTAACATACAACCCTAGCACAGTATCCACCCGTTCCGCAGCTATGATACTATCACACTGTCCCTGTGGATCAAAGGTTTTCCCTTTACTCTCTTTTGCATGACTATGAACATTATGAAACATCGAACCCCGAGATGTCCGGAAATCATTCCTGCCCTTGTGATTGATTTTATTTCTTACATCCATCACATACATGAGGAATAAAAGTCTTTACGTTACGCCTCTGTCTAAATGCGTAATGTGCCACCCTAGTAATTTATAATAATTTATAATAATTAGAACAGTCAATGTAACAAAGAAATACACTCATATCAGCGTGAGTTAATCAGTCTGATGGCCTGGGGGGATGAAGCTGCCGCGGAGGCTGCTGGTCCTGGCTTTTATGCTGCGGAAACGTTTCCCAGATAATTTTCAAATCTCTCTGATAGTTTGGAATTTATTCATTTCGGGATGACCAGGCACATGATTGTTTGAATTTATGACATATTTGCCAAGTCTACTGTTTTTAACTGTTTTATTCTAAAACTGCGCTGAATTGCATTTGGAGTGGGCGTTATCTACACAGATGGCCATTTAACGTAAAAACATACTTCATTCCATTTTTCAGCTCTTGTCTGAATTTCCTCTGTGTCAGTGTATAGATACAAGTATTGGTGCACACACTGAGAGATTGCAACATGAACCCACACTGCTGTAGTATATATACCGGGGAACTGAAGTATCTTTCCAGGTAATAGTAATTTACCCTTTGCCATTTCAGGGAATGAGCTGCATACGGCATCCAGAATACTATGAAATTAGCGGAAATTGCAAACAATAAAATCATCGATTTTCTGCGGTTTTCCACCTCGATATCTTTCTGATTATCGCTGCTCTTCCGAAGCCCTCTGCGGACTCTATTTGCCGCAATTATATGCCTTACTGTTAACACATTGAAGACAAGAATTAAGCCGATTGGTAGCAACGGTGTTAAAATGCTATCTAGTAATTCGATTCCTTTCCACACGGGTGAAGTAGCGTATTCATCTGTGAGGACGCAACGCCACGGGATGTTGTCAATGACGAGGTATGGTTCAACAGTAAAGTAAAACGGAACACTTCTCCCGCAACTCACTAAAACCACTGTCACCATAACCACAGTTGCTGTTCTCTCGGAGCAGTATCGCTCCCGCAGCTTTTGACAACATATTGCGATGAAACGATCGAAGGTAAAACTGACCGTAAACCAAACAGAGCAGTCTCTCGTCACAACAAATAACGCAGTTGTCACTGCGCATACAGGAGTGATGAGCAGGTATCTGGAATAAATGTAGATATTGTTGGTCCGATCCAGTAAGGCGAAATCTATTACCACCATCAGATCCGCTGTTGCCATTCCAACCAGGTAACGGGTGATGCATTTGGAGAGTCCGCATTTTCCCCGAGATAGGATCACAATCGCCGTTAAATTAACTACAAGAAATTTGGAGAGAGAAAAAAAAATCAACACAGAATTATCGTTAGCTGCAAATGACTGAATGCCCAGCATTTTTCCAATGCTACGCAGGGTATAATTTCTTTTGGAAGTGAAAAACAGAAATTCAATTTGTGCGGACTCTGTCTGTGCACACCGGCTGGACAATAATGGACAGAATTAGCAGTGGGTTGGCGAATTTCCGACAGATTAGAACTGATTTCCTTGTCTGAAGATTCGGTGAAGATCGATCGCTCCATAAACAACATCATTTCGATTATTTGAGGCGGAATAGCTGAAAGATTTATTTGTTGAGAAAACATGAGATTTAGTGCTTAATTTGACGTTTTATGGAAGAAAAGACCTGAGTGTCGATATTCGACTGGCCAGTGAGTTGAAAAAAGCTTCTGATCCGGAAATGCGACTGCTGTCGGTTCAGAAAGCCAGGCAAGGTGAAATTATGGAAGTACTGCAATATCGGCACCAGCGTCATTGACAAAAGTAATAAAAAACATCGCACAGAGGAAAAAAATCTAGAAGCTGAAAAACAAGACTATCAGATGCTTGAATCCTCAATTCTGGGAACACATTTCAGACGAAGGTAGAATCTGTGCTCAGTAGAAGTACAAACAATGCAGTGGAACGAAACAAGAGACGACGGTACCATACATATAGTGACCAGCTCCAGTACCTTACCGGGGATACCGATCGCGACAAGTGTAGGGTAGAAAACGGCCGCGATGTAGTAAATCGCTGGATATCCCATATTCCGTCAGAGGCAGCGTTCAGTCGTACGGAATTATCCCGTTGCTCATATGGACCGGTGCCAGGTTTTACAGAGTTATATATAATTCAGAATAATTCCACTGCGGCTATTAGTGTGGTTATGAGATCTGTCGCAAGAGGGACAACCAGCTACACAAACAGTTACATTAAAGTGTTTTTCTCACTCTGTCAGCGTGCCATAAATTCGTATCCCCAAGGGATGTTAGAAGATATTAACTTAAAAAAAAAGAAAATATGAACTTTGCCAATGTCCTTTCCAAGATACCAGGCTTCAGCTGCTGAAACGGGATATTTTATGATCAGTGTTGCTTCTAACGTGGACAATAATCCTGAACAATCAACATAGACAATCAACTTCAAACAGAGTTATTTTGTCACATGCGGCGGAGCACATTCGCTTCTGACATTGAGGGTGGGACATGAGCGTGGCATGTGAAATGGAGTATACTTTACGGAGGGGGAAGTTAGGGACCTTTTTTTCTGTCGCTTGATCTAGTCATTTTGAGTCGGTGGAATAACGAAATTCGCAATGTCACCTGATGACATGTATCAAAATAAAACACATTGTACGTATATTCTTCTGAGCATATGGAAAAGACAGAGAGTAATATTCCAGGGACCTTTAATAATAAAAAGCTACCGACCCAAACGAATTTAGATGTGGCTGGTGGACGGATTGGTTGACCTGTTTACGATTAGCAGAAAATGGATGGTTGATTTTCTGATTCTGACAAGTCTACTGCAATAACTGGCGTCAGGCAAGTTGTTATTTATCATGTTGATGACTTAGATGTCGATGGAGAAAACTGAATCAGAAAATAATTCGGACGAATCCTAGTTTGGGAGCGCTGTTCCAGCCAAGAACTCTATCCAGGCTTGTTGCTTGATGTTGTCTACCTGGGAAATGTGCTGGAAAAATGGCAGATGGAATTTAGTACAGAGAAGTTTGGGGTGCTCTGCGTTGTGAGGAATGATAAAGCACGCTATGGCGCACATATTAAATAGGTGGACTTCAGCGTGCGGTATTTAAAAAGAGACCTGATAAAAAAAGATCGATAACTCCAGGAAAGCGGCGTCACGGGCAGATCGGCTCGGACTGAGCTCTCATCACATTGGCCTTCACAATCAGATCACGGAGTAGACGATTTGTAACGTTATGTAGAAGCTGAAAAATACTTTGGTGAGGTCATAGATAGAACATCGTGGGCTTTTCTGGCCACCGACTTACAGTTTGGAAATATCAGTAAGCTTAAAATAGTGCAGCGATAATATGAAAGTAAGGGTTGAGAAATGAGCAGGGTGAATGCACGCAGATTTTCCCCATCCAGGGTCTGTACTATAGACACTACAGAGAGGGTGTGTGGATACTAGACAGCGAGTGCACTGGAGATTCAAAATGGCGTTGCCTGGAATGGAGGACGTACCTGAGGCGAACAGGTTGAGTGCACTTGGCCTTTTCTCCTTGTAGTGAGGGGGAATGAGAGGTGACATGATAGAGGTGTATAACATGATCCACGTTCATCGCGTGGATCGTCAGAGCTTTCTCCCCCGCAGGGCTGAAATGGCTAACACAAGGGGGCCAAGGTTTTAAGGTCCTTGAAAATAGGTATAGAGGGGATACCAAATGTGAGATTCTCACACAGAGAGTGGTTTCTGTATGGGATGCACGCGGTGCTGAAAACGGATACAAAAGGTTATTTTAACAGCCTGTTAGATAGTTATATTGTGCTTGGAAAAGTAGAAGGCTATGCCCTCTGGAAAGTCTGGGGGGTTTCTAGAGTAGGTTACATTTTTGGCACAACTTTGTGGACAGTGGGGCCTGTAATTGTGCAGTAGATTTCTATGCTTTGATTGAAACTACCACTGGAGTTCTTAGTTTTGAGGAGAAAGTTAAAATGCAGCGGTAAGTGGTTGATTCAATTGCATCATTACAGTGAAGTTTGTGTCGGTTCGTGGATGAGAGAGGGACGGAGGGTGCAGATAAATGCAGGGCAGACGGATGATGGAGAGAGGCGCCTATTTCTCTGCAGTAATAGTGTGTATCTTCATGATAATGTGCAGTAATAATGTGCATCTTCATGATAATGTGCAGTAATAGTGTATCTTCATGATAATGTGCAGTAATAGTGTATCTTCATGATAATGTGCAGTAATAATGTGTATCTTCATGATAATGTGTAGTAATAGTGTATCTTCATGATAATGTGCAGTAATAGTGTATATTCATGATAATGTGCAGTAATAGTGTATCTTCATGATAATGTGCAGTAATAATGTGTATCTTCATGATAATGTGTAGTAATAGTGTATCTTCATGATAATGTGCAGTAATAGTGTATATTCATGATAATGTGCAGTAATAGTGTATCTTCATGATAATGTGCAGTAATAATGTGTATCTTCATGATAATGTGTAGTAATAGTGTATCTTCATGATAATGTGCAGTAATAATGTGCATCTTCATGATACTCTTGAGACTTTAGAGGGCGTGCTCAAGCTCACCTTTCAATCTCATTTCCTTCTTCTCCTGAAGTACAAACTACTAACGTGCTCTCTGCATGTTGTTGAACTCGCACCGGTGAGCGGCCCGCGGCTTATTGGAAAAACAAATTCTCACCATTCTGCACCCAGTGTGAAACTTGTACCAATGTGTAGCCCTCGGTTGCCTCGTGAAATTCTCAGGTCTGTATCTATGGTGGAAATGTTAACAATGTGCGGATTTGCTCTTACAGGAGGATGACTCGCCTATCTGTATAAAACGTGGAGCTGGTATTGATGTGCGATGTGCAAGACTGTTATCATCACTGTGGGCTGCTCACCACTATGTATCCATTGCGGAATTCGTACTGATGCGTGGCCCTCGGCTGCTTTAAGGATATCTCAGCGCTGATAAAACGCTTTTCCCTCTCATACTTTGAATACGATTTGTAAGGCTGACTGTGTCGTCCAACTGTGTGGTTCACCTTTTCTTGTAAATCGTTTTCTATCTTTAACTCAGAAACAGTTGCCATTTGTTGCGACAGCAATTCGTTTCAAATACTACTCCGCCATTACATTGTCCACTGCGCCATTAATCAATACAAACATAGAAACATAGAAAATAGGTGCAGGAGTAGGCCATTCGGCCCTTCGAGCCTGCACCGCCATTCAGTATGATCATGTCTGATCATCCAACTCAGAACCCTGTACCTGCTTTCTCTCCATACCCCCGATCCCTTTAGCCACAAGGGCCATATCTAACTTCCTCTTAAATATAGCGAATGAACTAGCCACAACTGTTTCCTGTGGCAGAGAATTCCACAGATTCACCACTCTCTGTGTGAAGAAGTTTTTCCTCATCTCAGTCCTAAAAGGCAAATGAAGAAAGACTGGATCGACTAGGCATATAATCAATGGAATTTAGAAGACTGAGTGGGGATCTTATTGAAACGTATAAAATTCTAAAGGGATTGGAAAGGCTAGATGCAGGAAGATTGTTTCCGATGTTAGGAAAGTCCAGAACGAGGGGTCACAGTTCAAGGATAAAGGGGAAGCCTTTTAGGATCGAGATGAGAAAAAACTTCTTCAGTGACGGACAGAGATGCATTTCTCGGCAAAGCAGGTTTCTGACTCTCACGGGGACTCTGAGGTGGTGATGTTTCCCGGTAAATGTTGTCAATGCTCAGACACTGGAGGTGCTGACTGGACAAGCACTGTCCACGTACACACTGCAGAATGAAATGTGATGAAGCGGGGTCCTTCACTGGATGGCATCAACATTCCTACTGAGTGGCTGAAGATTTAAGTGTAGAATGTTCCATCATACTCTTGTTCCGTGGACATAAAGTAGGACATGTTAGAAGGCGAGTCACAGAGCAAGTCTCCAATGTTAATCTATTAATCCTGCTGCAAGGCAGTTTGAAACTAATTTTGCCAATCTACCTGGGATTCATTGGGCTCCATTCTTAGAGACCTGCCGCAGATCCGTCTGGTTAGGACCCCTGGGGAATGTTTACACACTCATTCGCCAATGTCAATAAGCATGGATTTTAGAGGGTGAATGTGAAGCGATAGTGCTCCACAATGCGGTACCGGAATCTATTGTATATTGGGTCTAAACAATCTGGAATGAGGGAGCAAGTGTAGTTGCAGGTAGGGCACATGTAACGCACCGATAAGTGCAAGGGAAGAGATTAGTCGGGAAGGATAGTGGACAAGGGAGTAACGTGATACCCGCAGAACCTGCAGAACGGGCTGCGGGCCTTTCAGGGAATTATATCCCGTTGGAGACGGAGGAAGTTACGGAGGAGGAGTGCTGAAGTTGTGTTAGGTAACAAAATAAAGATCTTTTTTTTTACTCCAGCTAAAAGAAGGATGCAGAAATCATAGAAAGTGTGCAGAGGAGATTTACAAAGATGTTACCTGGATTGGGGAGCATGCCTGAAGAGATTAGGTTGAATGAACTCGGCCTTTTTTCTTTGGAGCGGCTGAGGAAGGGCGGTGATCTGATCGATGTGTATGAAATAATGATCGTGTGGATAGCCAGAAGCTTTTTTTGCCAGGACTGAATTGGCTACCACGAGAGGACACAGTGTTAATGTGCTTGGAAGTAGGTACAGAGGAGATGTCAGCGGTAAGTTTTTCTTTTCCACAGTGATGGCGATTGCATGGAATGGGCTGTCGGCAACGGTGGTGGACGCTGATACGGTAGGGTGTTTTCAGAGATTCCTAGACAGGTACATGGAGCATAGAGAAATATAGAGTTATATGTAAATCCAGGTAATTTCCAAGGTAAGGACATGTTCGGCACAGCATTGCGGGACGAAGAGCCTGTATTGTGATCTAGGTTTTCTATGTTTCTGTGACGCTGGAGGAAGGTAAATTCTCCAGAAAGTGAGACATTGATATCAGGAAATATTCACCCGTTTCAGGGTGAGAACATAGTTCAGTCAATCAAAGGTCAGGCAACTGGTTGCAAAATCAAACATGGAAACGGCAGAATAATGATAATTACTATCTTAATTCAATGAAAATGCAGGAAACTGCACGAAATTTCAAGCGTGTGAGGATGGGAGATCAGGATTTTCAATTCAAGTTGTCTAAGGACACAGGTCTATTTACTTGCCAGAGAGCGTTGTTCTGCCAACCAAGCTACAAAATTCCAGATGGCGTCTCTCCTGTCATTCTCATCCTGAAGATGTTGTTTTTGTACTGGTCAAATAAATATCGCAAACATTTATTGAATATCAACAACTACAACTAACGGCTCAGTGTATATCGTGGGTTTCCCATCTTCAGGAACACAAATACTAGTAACTTCATATTACGAAAGATATGTCACATCTGGAATTTTCCAGTTAGCGAACGATTTCCTTCCACGCCTCCCTGTCGTATTGGAAAACCGTGTACGAAGCAAGTTTCAACAGTGGATTGCCACTGCCTTTGGCCGGGTGAGTTTTTTTAAAGAGATCAACAGCTCTCTTAACCCAGCAAAGATGGAGAGCGTGCAAGCGTGTCGGCTGGATTCAAATCGGGACGTCTCGCCCCGAAGTCCAGCACTGATGCCACTACGCCACCAGCGGACTAACTGTTTATACCATTTTAGAATGATATATTTGAGATATATTAATAAATAATAACTTTCGTAGCATGTACAACGTGTACTAAATACGTATCAAATCTGATCTTTAGCAGATCACAATGAATATCTGTTAATGACAGGGAATTTTTTAAGCGGTTAAAATGTAACATATGTATATGTGTTCCTGAAGGTGGAATGACAGTAACTGTATTCACCGAGAGACTCCATCTGGAATTTTGTTGTAGATTTGGCAGAACAACACTTTCCTGCAAGTACATGGACGCGTGTCCTTAAATAACTCCAATTGAAGATCCTTATAAACCATCCGCACACGCTTGAAATTTGGTGCAGGTTCCTACATTCTCATATAATTCTGAACGTAATCATCATTATTTTGCAGATTTCATTGTTTTTGCACAACTTCATATTACGCTTAAAAAAACTCCCTGTTACTAAGCTTAAGATTCGTGACAAAATAAAATCTCCAAGACCCTTCATTTTAAAATGTTACATATTTTCACCTCTGGTGCTGGGCCTGTTGTACTCTACCCAGAGGCAGCTCGTCCACTTGTAGGCCTCTCCTGACTTCCAGCTCCTACCGGTGAGTCCGAGTTACTGTCTGCATCTGAGAGTGGTAACCCCCAGTACGGCGTTTCGACCGGCGGGCTAAACCAGGTGGGGATAGCCGGGAAACTTGAACCCTCGTGATTTAGGGATTTGCTTACCCAAGCTTTTGAAGTCAGATCCCGGACTCGGCAGATGAGATCCACTACAAGATGCATTAACCAAGAAGGCGGTGAAGAAAACACATGTCACATCATCTCCAGATCCCTCAATTCTACAATGTCATTATCACATCACATTCATTCCCACGATCTCTCACACAGAGAATATCACTGCTTATTCAGAAACCTCTTCATGAATTCAGGTGAATTCATTGCTTGTCCAATCTCATAATGGATAGCGAAAACAAAATGTATGACCACAAAGTAATATAAATACCCCTGTTTATAAAAAATGCTCTTCAGCACAATCACACTACTAGTGAGGATGCCCTACAATCAGTGATCACTCTGTCGCTGGATATCAGAACATATTGGTTATGTATTTCTTTGTCAATGCCCACTCCCTTGCAGCATACAAAATGCTGATAACACACAAATTACGAACTGCAGAATCAATGCCTCAAATATATAATCATTAATCGAATTTATTGTGCCCTGCACAACAGGAGATGGTTGTGCGTTGTGGACAGAATTTCCGTGCAACTTATCGTTCAGAGCAGAGAGTTGTAAGGTCAATGTACCAACGAGTCCGAAACATCAGTGGACATAAAGACATTTAAACTCGGCTTTTGTTGTTATTTAACTGTCAAAACACCCTGTATACGTGTAAACATACATTAGGAATGCTTAACCTTTGGGAAAAAAAACCTGTACTGTGTGCGTCGAATAAATGTGTAAGCTTTCTGTTGTTTCAAGCAGATGGTTTAGAACAGCAAGAGAGAATTGCTGTGCATCACTAGTCAGATTGATTACAGTCAGGTGAGTTGTAGTTAATCCGTTTTCGATTGGCGCTTGCAGAATTGCGAGATATGCTGAGTTATATGTTTGTGTACAATAAAATTCAGAAAGTGTTTAACGATTTTGAAATAATTTGCAACTTAAAACACAACCTGATGAATATGCACAAGCTCCAGAAGGTGAGAGATGAAAACAGGAAGAGGAGATTTCCTTGTTCAGCTCTTTGCCTTTTCCTCCTGTCATCTCCCAGATTTGGAAACGTATTTTTATTTGTAAGACGTAACGGAATTTGTTACATTTACATTGAATTCCGCTCACAAGGATTTTTTTTTACCTATCCGTTCAAAGTTAAATCTGGATTCGTATGGGGATCTGTGGAAACAGAAACCGAAATTGCATAAACATATGCCGCTTGTATTCAGTGTCTAGAAGTAATGGTCTAGGAATTGAGAAGCGTTTTCATTGAATCATTCACTCTGCAAAGATGGGTAGAGTTTTATATTGCAGAACCGAACTTTAATGCGGTTTCCTGTCATGAAGAATATTTTAATTGCTGTTTTTCCAGAACAATTACTGCACACACACTGACAATGTCGTTGCTGACCATGATGATATCGGCTTTGGTAATTTAGGTCCATCACTGACCAAACCAATGCAGTAATACTGTTGCTTCTGCAGATTTACCAGTGACAAACGGTTCAGAGTATCATTTACCAATGGAGATGAAAGTGGCGAGAGAGAATGAATAGGAAGCGGAGGGACCACTTCGACCAATTAAATGAGTAAGTTTATGGAAAGAGGTACCGCGGAAGTGTTTGAGGTATACACTTTCACAGCAGTCAAAATGTAATTGGACAGCCCATGGATAGGAAGGCTTTAACGGGATAAGGTCCAAAGGGGAGCAAATGAGGATAGCTTAGTTGGTAGGAACAGCTTGGGCCACCGTTTCTACATCCGTTACTAAGACTGCTTACTTTAGGAACTTGAACATTAATACCTTATGCGGTTCCGAACCTGAGTTGTGAATTTGGAATTCGGGCACTTGCGGCAATTGGATTTCTGTCAACTTTCATGGAGGGCAAATTAAGCAAAATCACGACGTTTACAACAACGTTGCTCGTCATTATTTGCAAGGTCAGTTTGAAGAACGGTACTGATGCATCTGGATAAAATCTGTCCTCACACCCTACTTCTTTGCATCCAAGGAAGCAGCATGAGGTGCCATACTCTGGAGCTTTTGGTACAGGGGTGGTGTGGGATCATGTGTGGTTTCTGCGGTAAAGAAAATATTATAAAATCCATTTATTTTTCCTTTCTGATTCAACTGCTGCATGAAATAACTCACCGTGGAAGTGCTGAACTCCGTAAAGTTCAAATTTCTCAGGATGACATGCAAGATACTCATCAGCCACTTGAAGTAAATCATGGAAACAGAGATTGTGAACAATACCTATCGTCCATTTAGTGATTTGCCCATTGAAGACTGGAGGGAAACCACTTGCCGACAGTTAAACCCGCCAATGCTCATTTATGGTAACGTCATTATGTGTTTCTGCCACCAGGTGTAATATGCTATCGAAAGCTGCGGGAATGATACTGCACTGAGAGAACAGCAACGATGGTTACGGTGACCATGGTTTTAGTAAGTAGCGGAAGACTTGTCCCGTTTTACTTTGTTGTTGAACCTTATGTCATCAACAAACCGTGGCGTTGAGCCCTCACACATGAATACGGTACTTTACCCGTGTGGAAAGGATCGAATTACTGGATAGCATTTTAACTCTGTTGCTACCAATCGGCTTAATTCTTAACTTCAATGGGTTAACAGTAAGACATATAATTGCGGCAAATAAAATTCGCAGAGGGCTTTGGAACAGCAGCGATAAAGAGAATGATACCGAGGTGGAAAACCGCAGAAAATCGATGATTTTATTGTTTGCAATTTCAGCTAATTTCATATTATTTTGGATACCCTATGTAGCTCATTCCCTGAAATCGCAGGTGGAAAATTACTATTACCAGGACAGATATTTGAGTTCAGACAGACAGGCAGCTTTGGTAATCTAGGTCAGGGGTGTCAAACTCATTTTAGGTCACGGGCCGGATTGAGCAAAATGCAGCTTCATGCGGGCCGGATCAGTCGGACGCGTGCGAACGCAGCTTTCGTTGCCTCCGTTTTTTCAGCCTGCTCTCATGTGTCTCAGTCTCTGCTATAACTACAAAGTGTTTCACTTTACAAATTCTGTTTCTTATGAAGAAGACTGCCGAGCAAGACTGCCGAATAAACATTAAAAACCCTGAGAACCTGGTACCTGAATAAACTCAGTATTAGCCATATCATACGCCATAGGCGCTTCGATTACTGGGGCCAGCTTTAATAGTAATTAGATATCATCTCGCGGGCCAAAGATAATTCCACCGCGGGCCGGATTGGGCCCGCGGGCCTTGAGGTTGACATATATGATCTAGGTCCATCACTGTCCAAACCAATGCAGTAATACTGTTGCTTCTGCAGACTTACCAGTGACAAACGGTTCAGAGATTTTTTTACCAATGGACATGAAGGTGGCGAGAGAGAATGATTAGGAAGTTGAGGGACCATTCGACCAATTAAGTGAGTAAGATTATGGAAAGAGGTGCCGAAGGTGTATTTAAGATATACAGTTTCACAATATTCAAAATTTAATTGGACAGTCCATGGATAGGAAGACTTTAACGGGAAAAGTTCCAACGGGAAGCAAATGAAGGTAGCTTAGTTGGTACGAAGCGCTTCGGCCGTTGTTTCTACATCCGTTCACTAAGACTGTTTACTTTAGGAACTGGGACATTAATCCCTTCTGTGATTATGTACCTGAGTTGTGCTTCATTTCAGATTTGGGCAATTGCGGCAATTGGATTTCTGTCATCTTTCATGAAGGAAAATTATGCAAAATCACAACGTTTACAACTACTTTGCTTGTCAATACATACAAGGTCAGGTCGAAGAACGGGACAGATGCGTCTGGATAAAACCTATCCAGTCAACCTACTACTTTGTATCCAAGTGCCATACCACGGAGCTTTGTGTACAACTGTAGTGTGGGATCATGTACGGGTTCTGTTGCAAAGAAAATATTCTAAAATCCAATTACTTTTCCTTTCTGATTCAACAGCAGCATGAAATAACTCACCGTGGAAGTGTTGAACTCTGTAAAGAGCAAATTTCTCAAGGTGACATTCAATCGACTCATCAGCGACTTGAAGTAAATCAGGGAAAGATAGATTGTAAAGAATACCTATTGTCCATTCTGTGATCTGACCCATTGAATTCTGTCGGGAAATCACTTGCCGACAGCTAAACGCGCCAAAGCACATTTAACCTAACGCCACTACGTGTTTCTGCCACAGGCTTTCGGGCACCTTCATGTTATTTAGGCTGACAGCATCCGGGAGTTATTTTATCCCATTTTTTTCGCCATGAATTCAGATACCGACCATTTCCCCCCGCAGATATCATTGAAGAAATCGGAAATTTGCTCACGCACAACATTCCCTTTGTAAAGCTCGTTATTTAAGCATTTACCCACATTAAGTTCAGAGAAGAGCCAAAGACTTTAATAATGTCTCCATGCAGGATTATTCTGACACTGACGATGAAAAATGAAATCAAGCCAGTTCGCCGTGTTCGGTTCCATTTCATGCCCTCTTTGACAACTTGCACCATTCTATCAGGAATGTCGAATGTTACTGAGAAAAGAACAGAAACATCGAAACAAGGTGAATTAATATCCTCCCGGCTTTTTGGATAATCTATGTATTTTATCGAGTGATTATTCTTCGTCTAATGTAACAGGGGAAAAAAATCAAGAGCAGAATCAAAGGGAAATGAGTGCTAAGCCCATCATAGTTTCACAGTCAGAAACTGAATTCAGAGATAAGAAGAGTCTAGGTAGAAGTGTGCTTTACTTTAGTCTCTTGGGAAACAACAAAATTTGACATTTAGTAGTTCAATTGTTCCATTCAATATTAGAGAATCTCGACAATATAACCATATAACGATTACAGCACGGGAACAGGTCATCTCGGCCCTTCTAGTCTGTGCCGAATGCTTACTCTCACCTAATCCCACTAACCCGCACTCAGCCTATAACCCTCCATTCCTTTCTTGTCCATATACCTATCCATTCGTGCAACAAATGACAATACCGAGCCTGCCTCTATCACTTCTACTGGAAGCTCATTCCACACAATGAATCTCCCCTACTCTCAATAGAAAAACGCCTATCCACGTCAACTCTATCTATCCCGCTCATAATTTTAAATACCTCTATCAAGACCCTCCTCAACCTTCTATGTTCCACATAATAAAGACCTAACTTGTTCAATCATTCCCTGTAACTTAGGTGCTGAAATACAGGTAACATTCTAGTAAATCTTCTCTGTACTCTCTCTATTTTCTTGACATCTTTCCTATAATTCGGTGACCAGAACTGTACACAATACTCCAAATTCGGCCTTACCAATCCTTTGTACAACTTTAACATTACATCCCAACTCCTATACTCAATGCTCTGATTTATAAAGGTCAACATACCAAAAGCTTTCTTAACCAGCCTATCTAAATGAGATTCCACCTTCAGGAAACTATGCACTATTATTCATAGATCACTCTGTTCTACTGCATTCCTCAATGCCCTACCATTTACCATGTATATCCTATTTGGATTATTCTTACAAAAATATGGCACCTCGCACTTATCAGTATTAAACTCCATCAGCCATCGCTCAGCCTACTCTTCTAACTGGCCTAAATCTCTCTGCAAAATTTGAAAACCTACTTTATTATCCACAACGCCACCTACCATAGTATCATCTGTATTCTTACTAATCCAATTTACCACCCCATCATCCAGATCATTAATGTATATGACAAACAACTTTGGACCCAGTACAGATCCCTGAGGCACAACACTAGTCACCGGCCTCCAGTCTGACAAACAGTTATCCATCACAACTCCCTGGCATCTCCCATCTAGCCACTGTTGAAATGACTTTCCTCCTTCAACATTAATACCTAACAGAATACCTATAAAGAATCAAGTTCTTGTTCTTCTCAATAACCACGGAAACAAAAGCATAATCCAAACTCTGAGAGATGGAACAACATTTAGAACCCAAACGCATCCCCCTACTCGCCCCAGACACGGACAAGCGGCAGCAAAGCATCGACCGATCCCTCCACCATTGTTGCAGCAAAACACACCGACAACCTCCACCAACCAGCCAAGCAATAGCAAACCCCAGTGGAAGAAAAACACATGATTTTACTCTACAACAAATCTAATCGTTAAAAAGGACAAATCAACATACCACGGTGCTCTCTCTCACGTTAAAGTTTGTGCGTCACTTTTTATTTCCAATTTCACCGACTCGAGAATCGGAAACAAACCCCCATTCCAACAACACGAGAAAGATAGCGCGAACGCTCAGTCCGAGTACGGATGCCACCAACGGGTGATCCGGTATTCTCGATCTCCATTTTCTCCCGAGATGATTCACCTGCATCGAATCGATTTCTTCCAGTGTGCCGCATATTCAGTGTTCTTAATAGTAACTGAAGGTTTTGAAAATAATCCAAAAATGGTCCCTACAATTTTAGAAAGTCTTGTCTAGGTTCAGAAATTGAACAACGAATCTACTCTAAATTTAAGCATGACATCTCTATTACCGACAAATAACTTTGATTGTCTCAACCTAGTTTCAAAGTCTATCTACTGTGTGCAGCCTACAAGAATCATTGACTCTATGAACAGACACTGATGAGAAAAGTATTACCCGATCTGACCATTGAGTCATCTCCACCTGCATGTCTTTTCTCAATAACCGTTACTTCCCCGACTGGTGTAGCCTGCTGTGCTTCATTGGACAGAGAATAGCCCAGATTCGCCACTCTCTGGGAAAAGCAGTTCCTCCTCATCTCCATCCACGGCCTAAATCGTGAGGCTCTATCCACAAGTCCAGTCTCATCTCCCAGTGGAAGCAGCTTCATTTTCTCTATCTTATCTATCGGTTTCATAGTTTTATATGTTTCTATGGCGTGTAACTCCAGGTCACAGTCTTCAAAAGAACCCTGAAAAGGAAGTAAAAGTGATATTAAAGATAGAAATGCTCCTGTTTCCGAAGATGCAAGATATGCAGTCTCTATTAGCCGCCATCATCCTCATCTCTGCTCTCCGATTATGAAGGAGGTATCACACTAAAGGAAAATACTTTCACTCCATCGCTAAGGCGTTAAAACTATAGTTACCGATTGGAGGTGAGTGTGTCGAAGTTCCCAGCACAGTCCAAATCTGTTACTTTAACCATGGCAATATCGATTACTGAGCCTGATAGTATGCAACAAATCGTTTACTTAGTCTCAGTCCTATCTTTGGTCATAATTGGAGGTGACAGTACGTTTCAGACCACAGAGGTTTAGTCACGTGGTGCCGTCATGATTTTAATATATTGGATGCTAACTTGCGGACGGTACATAAATACCAGTGTCCCTCTGCTTTAGATTCGAAAGGATTTCTTAAAAGTTGTATGTTACTAGTCATAGGTCATTTCTTAGCTGTTAGTATGTCATGCTCTGCGATAGTTTGAAGTGTGAACATATTGAGAATGTGAAATATTGCACAAGGACTGGACATTTATTAATTCAGTTCAAAGGGAAACAAAGGTAATGCGTGCACGGGTCAATGGAAGGCTAGTCTTGTGATTGTTAGGATTGTATTGAAAAGATATTTGAATTAATCCTTTCTTTCACAATAGGATCTAACTGCCTGCTAATGCCTGCTTCATTGGTTGAAATAACTTTCCAGGAACATGTGAATATCAGGGACAGCTTCTTTTTTCGACATGTATAAAAGCTTAGTCTGGGGGGGGGGGGGCGCAATCACCCGCATCAGTTTTTTTCTTTTCTCTTTATAATATTTGGGAAGGATTTTTACTCTAGGAATTAAATGATTATTCTATATACGCTAATAAACGACGACAGTTTTGAAGGAAGAAACGTCGAGCTTAGAATTTGCTTTGCCTTACCTGCGTGATTGTTTGCTTCGGTACTGATTACAGAGAGAGACACGGATTCTACACCGGCCATGTGAAATCAAGGTTAGAGTGATCGAGATATGAGCGTATCGATTCTAGTTAGGATAAACCCGCTGTTCAAATGTAAATTGACATTAAGACAAATTCAAATGTACTTGAATTGGGAATTTGAAATTCGCATTCTGGGAGGCTGGTTTATTTCGGCCGCACAAAAGGATACTGCTGACTAATTTGAAATGCTAGTTCAGAGTTGCAGGCTTCTATTGTAAAATATTGTTTTGATGTGATCGTAGCATTTGCTCTGTAAAGAATAAACAGGATTTCAGTTTAGAGAGCATGTGATTTTATTCCGGATTCAGATGTGAGATCTCCTCACATCTAACACCATCCGTTTCGTGTGAACAGATATTTCACTCCATTTCTGAGCTCTCCCCTGAACTTTCTCTGTGTAAGTGTGTAGATGCATGTGTTGGTGCAGACACTAAGGAATTGCATCATGAATCCAACCTGCTGCAGGATATCAACTGGGGTATACAGATATGCGACTGTATGAGAATAATTCTGCACCTGCCAGTTGATGGAGTATACGACATAGGGAAGCCAGAGAACTATGAAATTCGTTGACAGGGAAAACAAAAGAATCATGGACTTTCTCCGGTTCTTCAATTCTGGGTCTTTATGTTTCTCGCTATTCTTCCGGAGACCTCGACGGACTCTGTTTGCAAGAATAATATGTCTGACTGTTAAAACATTAAACAATAGAATTAAACAAATCGGTAGTAACGGCGTGAATATACTGTCAAATAACTCGTAACCTTTCCACGCTGGTGATGTTAAATATTCAGACGTGAAGACGCAGCGCCATGGAACGCTGTTTATTATGACCTCTGGCTCCACAATGAAGTAAAACGGGACACACCTCGCACTGCTCACCACAACAACAGTCACCATCACAATAGTTGCGGTTCTCTCCGTGCAGTATCGTTCACGCAGCTTATGACAGCAAATTGCAACAAAACGATCGAAAGTGAATACGACTGTGAGCCAAACTGAACAGTCCGTGGTGGCAATACTGAGGAGAAGTGTCAGAGCGCAAATCGGAGTAATGAACAAAAAAACAGCGAAGTTATAAATTGCATTAAACTCCATTGTACCAGTAAAGATAACCACCATCAGGTCCGCCATTGCCATTCCCACCAAGTAACGTGTCATGCATTTCGAGAGTCCACACTTTCCTCGGGAAAGGACCGCAATCGCCATTATATTGACTGTTAGAAAAATGAAAAAAAAATCTCAATGGCGGAAGCTGCTCGTTAATTGCTGTAAAGTCCTCAGTAAAATATGAATGTTTCCATTTTTCCTGCTCCTATAGTGGGCCATCTGAGTATGGAATCACAGTGTGGAAACTCAGTCCATCAGCGTCCCCCACCCTTCCCCCCGCTGCAGAGCGACATGGCCGATTTCTCCAGTTTGTCAAACAAAAATATACCTGATACCCGAACTATCTGTAAGCACCTATCATGCCAGACAAAATATATGTTACCGATCGTCGCAACAGTTGAACTTTGAAGAAGTACGGAAACACGTTGTAACAGTACAAGTAGAAACCAGCACTTGTATCTTACCAAGAATGCCAACCGCTGCAAGTACGGGATAGTAAATTCTCACTATGTAGTAAAGAGTTGCGTATCCCATTTTCAACGTGAAGTGGCGTCAGTGATACTGAATTTGTCAAGTCACTCTTTGTACTGTTGAATCTTCCAGTGAGCTTTTATACAGCAAAGGGGAAGTCTGTTGCCCTAATTAGTGTCATAGCGTCTACAAGATCATCAGCTACAGGTTAATAAAGAATTACCTTAATCTATTTCTGTATATTGTGTCACAGTGTGATGCCTTTCGGTCCTCTTGTGAAATTACAAACAACTATTGCTTGCTCAACACTTCAAAGGAGTTGTTGCAACATTTATTTCTGAGTTATAGTTGCTTCTATCAAGCACTGTAACGAAATTCCAACAACACGTCACCATTGTCACAATAGGAACAAATCGTTTGGGCCATGTTTATACAAACGGTTTTGGTCCTTTCCTCACCTCACAGAAGCCGAGCCTGAACAGTCGGGTGCGCTCTTTAATAAGAAACCGGAGAGATTACACAGTCATGTGTAAGGCTGCTGTCTGAGCTGCTAGGAGAAACCTCATCTTAGGAATCAAGCGGGTGAGCTTGGCCTTCAATCACAAATTCGATGAGGACCTGTCAGTTAGCTATCCTCAGAATATGATAGCATTAAGGGCATTAGTGACGCGTCCCTCCGTGGCGCTCCACAAGGCTGATGTAAAAACCCACCACTAGGCTGGCCACCAGTGTCTCAAACACCAGCAGACGCAAGAAGCAGACTCAAACCACATAGTCTGTGCCGGACATCATCTCAACCCTAAAACACAGTGAGTGTGCACGCGAACTCACTAACGTCTTCAGCGTTTCACTCGCCCTGGCTGCTGTCCCCGTATGCTTCAATAGAACCATCATCGTTGTGATATCACTGAGCTCTACAACTTCAGAAATAAACGGCATGAAGTGTTTTGCCCGGCTGGTCATGGCACATATCAAAAATGCAGTCTTGTTACACTGGACACACACCAATATCGTTTCCGTCAGAACGACACTGTGCCAGATGGTTTATTCTTGTACCATGCCTTGACGCATCCCAAAAATAAGGACATTCATGCTAAAATGTTATCTCTCAATCTCAGCTTCACTTTCGACACTGTTGTACCGCAGAAGCAAACTCGCACTCCTTGGTCTCGATAGAGCATTGCGGATCTGGGAGTTCGAAACACTAAACAGATCTCAGGGAGTCCGAATGTACAGACGCCCACGAAGAAAACCTCACCTCTCTAACTCTTTTAAAAACGACAGATCACCCTCGAACTCTATGATAATCATATAACAATCACAGCACGGAAACAGGCCATTCCGGCCCTCTGCATTGAAATTTTCCACTGTTTCAAACTTTCTAAATTATATTCGCTGAAAGTTTCTTAAAATCTTTGCATTTTACTGAATAAACTCAATGCCCATTTTGCTGAACTCCAAAGAATAGGGGTCAGAAATATTCCAGGTCTTGTTCTAAGATGTCAAAAGACAGCGATATTTTCTGAAATTTGTCCCTCTAAATACCACGGACTATTATGTGGTCAGGAGCGTATCCTCATTAACGAATCGAAACTTTCCAATTTTTTTCATTTCCGCTGATAAAAATCAAAAGTGGAATTCTGCAGAGTGTCCAGCCGGGACGTTTTCACTGACTATGAAGGCTACCCCTCCTCCTTTAGTCCAACCCGCTGAATCCCTTCTGAAACTAAGGAATTCTGAAATACTGAACGGCCAGACCAGCCTCTCCTGCAAATAAGCCTCACTAATGGCAACAATATCTTGACTCCAAGTTTTGGTCTATGACCTAAGTTCATCTACCTTTGCTCCGATACTTCTTGCATTGAGTTTCCGCAGCTCAGGAAACTGTTCGTATCTAGAATTCTTTGTTGTAACTTATCTAGCATTCTGGCTCCCAAATCACTGTAAATGCAGGGGTTCAAATAGCATCAAGTACCATTAGCTAACCTTCCAGCAGGATATTCGTCCACGTCCAGTTCCCATGTAAAACGTCTTTTGCCATAGGTCTCAGCTTCACTGGCAGAGAGACCAATGATCGAAATATCATATGGCCTCCCTCCTACACCATCTCTTTATCTACGTGTTAAACTGTGCCATCGTCTTATGCCTGACCTCATTAGGACGGGGCATGTGTCGTAGTCCTGAGGCCACATGTCCGTAGTTCCTGCCCTTTACCTCAGCACCTAACTCTCTGAAATCCCATTGCAACGCCTTGTCACTCTTTCTACAGATGAGATTGGTTCCCACATGGTTTACAATCGCTGCCTCTTCACACTCCTACTTAAGAATCTTCAGGACTTGATACAAGATGTCCGGGATTCTGGCACCCGGGAGATAACCTCCCATACGAGAATCTCATTCTTGTGCACAGAACCTCCTTTCTGTTTCCTGAACTAAAGAATCCCCAATACAACAGCTCCCCTCACCTCTCGCTTCCACTTGAGTCATTGAACCAGACACCAATCGGCTGTGACTTTCTTCTACTAGGTCATCCTGCCACAGATGGTATCCAAAGTGTTGGTGTGGCGGTTGGCCATATGCGGTACTCTACACTGGCCCTTTATCTATTTACCTCTTCCTGACTGTCACATAGCTTCCTAAGGCATGCACCCTGATTCACTACCACTGCCTCCGTCCTATGCATCATACCTGCACCGACTTGAATGTCCTGGGTTACTCCCGCTTCAGCTCCAGCAGCTTAGCGCGGAATATTAGAAGCTGAAACTGTGTGCACTTCTCGCATGTGTCGTCGTCAGGAACTCTGGGAGTCACCCTGCCTTTCACCACATCCCTCAAGAGAAGTATTCTGCTCCGGCAATGGATGCTGCGACAACGGCGCTCTGCTTGTCCCTGTCTTACTTTAATTGGTTCGGTGCCTTTAACAATCGATCAGCGAACCTAAGTGAATTACGTTGTTTAAAGCGTTTCACCATTCCGAAAGGCTGCTGACCTGACATTGAAAAGCAATTACTGATCTCTGTCTCCTCCCTATCAGATTGAACAAGTCTGAACAACTTCCTGACTGATGGGTCACTCAACTTACACTCATCTTGCAATTTTGGAACAATTGAGCCAAATTGCTGACTTTGTTTTTAACAGGTGATGGAGAGGGAATAATAAGCGAATTTTGTAACACCTCACCCACCCCGCTGCACTGACAGTGTTCGTTTTCCAATGGAACTGGTGTACGTCACTCGTCAGCTAAACGAGCCAGAACTGTGAAACCTTAGATGACTAACGGGGAAGGGAAAATAATTTTAATCCTGTCGTCTGGAAACAGTTCTAAATCCATGTACTCTTTGAAGCTCCTCTGACCGAATAACAAAATTATGATGGAAGTACGGACGTACCTGCATTAGTCTTCGGTTTGAAATACTCAAATAGAGAAAAGACGATTTTAATGGTTTCAGAAAGTATCTAGCAAATGTGGATTGGACAACGTTGTTTCCTAGCAAGGGCGTGCCTGGGAAGAAGCAGGCCTTCAAAAGTGAAATCTTTAGATGATAATGTTGACATATTTCTCTCTGAATAAAGGAGAGGGCCTTGACTTTCTAGACAGACTGATGCCCTGGTAAGTAAGAAGAAGAATGTGCATAGCAGATACGGGCAATCAGGAATAAATGATGTACAGTACAATTTGAAACGTATAGCATATGTAAGAGGATACTCAAGGATGAAATACGGAGAGCAAAATCAAAGCATGAAGTTGCTCCATCAGTACAGGTGAAGGGGAGTCCCTGGAGTTTCCGCAGATATAATTAGCACACAACTATAGAAAGGTACCCAATTAGACGTCTTGAGTAGACGAAAGAGAAAGAGAGGACAAATGGACGTTTTGGATCTGTATCTACTCGGAAACTAACACACTGTCTGTAAAAAGGGAGACGAGGCATCAGCAAAGTGATGAACACAGAGGAGCCGGTACTTGTTTTCTTGCCAGTAAAACAAATCAGTTATATCTCCGGATCTTGAGAGGCTTTCCGTCGGGCCTTCTGGGAGGCGACTAAAGAAACTGCAGCGTCCATACAACGACTTTAGACGGTCGTGGTTTTGGGGGGTTGGATGATAGTCAATGTTTTAATGTTTCCAATGTTTCCTCTATTTACACTGAGGGCTACTGTCAATGGAACTAGCACGAATAGCAGTTCAGGACGGAAAAGAAGGACCGAAGGGCCTGTTTTTGTACTGGAGCTTCAATGACTCTATCTTAAACCCTGTAATTACAGAGCAACTACAGTCTCTCTACCACACTTTCATGTTCAGCGCTTACATTTAAACATCGTTGCCATGGACGAGCGTATAAGTGATAGATCTGAAATGCAGTGGGGATTGCTACACCAGCTCGGATCCTCATCGAACAACTCTCAGTACAGAGTGACCAGGCCGCCAAATGCAACCGATATTGTTTCACTCTTTGGCATGACGTTCCAACCTTCCTGGAGTTATTTGTACCAGGAGCAATTTGTTCCCCGTCAGTTCCATCTGTTGTTGCATTCGGGAACTAAGGCAGGAATCATTCCCCTCCATTTTTTATTAATAGTTGCGCGGACAAATATTGTTTGGAGCAGGATTTTATGTCTGCCTGAAAACTGCACTGCATTTCAATAAAACCTGAGATAAACGAAAATTCATGAGAAAGGATGTGAGATAGAGCATTTCAGTTACTACGCAGTCGCGGCACCATACAGCTCAGAAAGAACAGAGAGAGAGCAGTGGTCTGTGATTATTTGGCCCTCCGCTATATCCATTTGCCTCCTCCGCCAGTTGGATAATTTGTTCCGGATGCAAAATTCTCAGGATACCTGTGAAGTACGGATTATCCTGTGTGAGAGAGAAGAAACATGTTTGCTACCCGGCTTCTGTACCGTAAGCGCCGCGATTAGAGGTTGAAACCTAGGATATGGCAGGTTACATTTTTTGGCAGTGAATCTCATTCGTCCTCTCGCCACCATGCATGATCAATGTGGTTTTTCTGACAACTGCTCAGCATTGCGTAATTTACTCCAAATGGTCCAATGAAACAAGGACGTTGCCTTTCCACTTCATTCTTTCTCATGTAACATTAATCAGCGATGTCATGCCTCACTATAGAATCTCACACCATTCCCGATTGTCCACAGTATCCCCTGAAGTTCAAAGCCCCCAGTGCGGAAACTTGTCGGAACATGCTTACATTTTTGATTAGTAATATCATCTGAAGTTAAGAGAAAAGGCAGGAAAATGAAGTTTAGAGGGATAATAAATCAGCCATGATGGAATGATGAAACAGAACTTTCTGCATAGTCTTCGTTTTCGGAATCTTGTCTCTGCTTGTGTTTCTTCCACGAACGTCTGACTCTGTATTGGGACCTTTTGGTCTCCTTACCAACATTCACCTGTAACACAGAGTTACAACTGAACCTCCTGTGTTCAGGTTTCTGTTGACTTGATCACTATCGCCTCCCGCCCAGTGGTGTCAGATTCAATCCTGTCTATAAAGGACTATTTCCTCACTTCTCTACATGTGAAGACGCTTAGTCTTCCAAGGCTTCACATTCACCCTGACAACATCAGTTCCAAATTCTTGCTGAGATGCGTCTAACTAGTCTTCGATCTGTAACTTTAGTTCTGCTTCTCTTCCACGGAAGCTGCCAAACCGGAGAAAACTGTAAAACGCATGCTTTCTATTCCGATTCCGAGAATATTTGTGTGTGTGTGTGTGTGTGTGTGTGTGTGTGTGTGTGTGTGTGTGTGTGTGTGTGTGTGTGTGTGTGTGTGTGTGTGTGTGCGTGTGTGTGTGTGTGTGTGTGTGTGTGTGTGTGTGTGTGTGTGTAAATAACGAAGTTATCAAATCAGACATTGTCTGTTCACAAACACAAGCATTTGGATGTGAAGTGGGTGATGCAAAGTCGTCAGGGTGGCCGAGTGGTTCAAGGTGCCAGACTCAGGGAATGAAGGTCTGTCCGAAAACTGTGGGTGTTCTGGTCTCCGCATGGGGACCATACCACTCCTGACAACCGTCCTCTTCAAACATTCGATGTAGATGATACTTTTGAAGACAAAACGTGGGTCGTTTGTGTGGATGCGAAAAACGGTAGAAAGATATGATTGTGCTTTTGTTAATGCAAATCGCAGTATAATAGGTTATCATGCATCGAATTATAGGTGTTGGATTTCTTCAGAAAAAAAAAAATACTTCGTGAAGGATCTTGACACGAAACGTTGATTATTTACTTTCTTTCCACAGATTCTGCCCAGCCTGTTGAAGTCCTCTGGGCATACTCAGCGAATCGATAAAGAATAGTGTTTAAAGTTAACTCATTGTTTATCGGATAATATAATCGAAAGGCACGGGAGTTTAAGTTATCGACTCTTGATCAAGAGCCCGATGGTTGATGTGTAGCAAGTGTCGTTGAACATGGTTGTGCGAGTTTTGAGGCTCTTGTACCATTTACCAGATGGCAGCAACCAGAAAGGTGCGTGGCCTGGCAGCTGGAGACCTCTGATTATGGATACTGCTTTCCGACGATAGCGCTTTATACAGATGTGCTTAATATTTGCGAGGGTTTTAGCCGTGATGGACTGGGCTGAATCCACCAACCTTTTAAATATATTCCTTCAAAGTCGTTGCTGTTTCCGTACCAGGTTGGGCTGCAGGCAGACAATATATTCACCGCGACACAAGCTTTTTGAGCCAGTTGGAATCTCTGCAGTCTCCTCACATAGTCGAGGAAATAGTAATACCTACCAATGTATAGTGATTTACGCTCTCCACCTCTGATGCTTCAGTAAGAACTGGCTCATGGATCTCTGGTTTTCCCTCTCCTGAAGTCCACAATGAGTTCCTTGGTCATACCGACATTGAGTGAAAGGCTGCTGTCACATCTTCTTTAAAGTCATTCCCTGTTCGTTGAAATATGTTCCCAATGGTATAAGACATGTCGAACCTGGCATGGTGATAACGTCTGCGTGTTCTACCTTTATGTGTGCCTCCGATTATCCAAGAAATATCAATTAGATTCCCCTTCAACATCCGTTGCTCCAGAGAAAACAACCCAAGTTTGTCCAAACTCTTGTAATCGCACAAACTGTTTAATTCAGATTGCATCTTGTTAAAGCTCTTCTGCACACTCTTCGGATCCTCGTCATCCTTTCTATGACGGATGGTCTGAACTGTGTGCATTACCTGTTTCAGTGCTGTTCTGCGGTATGTTTTAATTACGCACATGCACGGTAACCTGAGAAAAAGCAACACATCCATTTAATTTCAAATACCTGGATAGCGTGTGTGTTTTGTTACGTACCCGTGACACGTGACAGTGGTGTACTTGTCACGTGAGTGGGGTTGAAGCTATCCAGGACTTAAGGTAGTGGTCTTGTGATGGTGGAGTGACGTCATTTTCCCGCAAGTAGAGGTCATGTGACAGGTTTTTTACAAGGTATAAAAGGAGGACCCCTCCCTCTGAGGAGGGGCAGTTCGTGGCTGGATTTGCCATTTTGACTTCATCCCACTGCGTGATCTAATATTATGACGCAGTGTGGTTGAAAGATGGAGTTTTATTTAATGCCTAAAGTTTAAAAGGTCATTGCCGGCAGGTTCTTTATAATACTGCTAGTTAAAAATCAGTGGAGAGTGAAGATTGGTGTTCGGGAGTTAAAAGATCGAGGAAAGTCGATTTCGACGGTAAAACAGGTTTGACCTTGTTTGATCCACATTCGGAAGGAATTCGTTGACTGTGCTCGTGTTAATCCCTGTGAAATATAGCAGAAAGGATTGAGTTGACTGGGAATCGCAACGACAGGAGGTGAAAGAAAATTTAAATCGTCTACAAAGTCTCTCCTTTAATGGACTGCAAGCATTTTGAACTTTTGCAGTACTACTTTGAAGAACTGTTTTTGCAACATTGCTTTAAGAACTGTTTAAGCTGCCGCACAGCAGCTGACGTCCGGTTACGTTAGTTACTTGTTTACTTTTGGGGGTTTGTTTTTCAGTGTTTAATAAATGTTTTATTTGTTATAAAAACCCCTGCCTCACTCATATATTTATTGTTGTCTGAATCCGTAACAGTTTATATGTAAACTGTATCACCAAAGCAGTCATTCACCTTTCAAATACAATCGTTTATGCCTGATGTGAACAGCGTACTGCAGTGGGAGATCTAAGGCGCCAGACTTAAGGCGGAAAAGCCACTTCATAATAAACGCGAGTGTTCTCATCTCCCCCTGGAGGCGTGGGTTTTAATCCCACTCCTGAGACCTACTGTCTTTTACGCGTACTGTTTTGAAAATTCGATTGCGGTAATTTTATTGTAGCGATCAAAGCATGATGGACTGGACTGAATTCATTAACCTCTTAAAGATATTACGTCATGGTCCGTTCCGTGAGACCGCATTCCGGTTCACGATCCATTCCATTGGCCCTTACTCCAGATTTTCCGGTTTTCCGTAAATTCTGTGTGCTCTAATTGAGGCACACGGTTCTCATTTTGGTCTGGCTACATAAATAGCTCCTGGGTTCAGCTTCATTTGCTAGACTGTCCCTTCCGTTCACTTTCCTCCTGAAGACATTGCCTGAAGCCTTTGCATGAAGCGCTGCCTGCAACCTCGCCTGTATCGCTGTCAAGTTCTATAGCCAGAGCAAGACCGGACCTTGCTGTGTCTAGATAAGGAACTGTCCATCGTTGTTCGGAACGGTGTCTGTGTCCATGCCTTCGCTAGGTAGGTACCGCCGTTTGCCGTTACCTTGTGTTGAGAACCGTCTCACTGTGTTCTATGGACGAGTCCCGGCACTACGTACTGCTCCCTAGGAGGGATCCTGACTCTGTGTAGAGTCTCGGCCCCAAGTTCTGTTCCTAAGTATGTGACCAGGCTCTGTGTTCCATGTCCCTGTGTTCCTGTCTCTCTCAAGACCAGGGCTCTGTGTTCCTGTTCTCGCAAGACCAAGGCTCTGTGCTTCTGTTCTCTCAAGACCAAGGCTCGGTGTTCAGATGTCGCAAGATCGAGTCAAGGCTTCAGGTTGGTGCCGTGTCCATGTTCCTGGTCCTGTGCAGGAATTCCATGTACAGTCCTGCAGCCAAGGCTCGAAGAACCCAAGCCTCGCCTAGTCCTGCAGCCAAGCCTCGAAGAACCAGTCCAGCTCTAGTCCAGCCAGTTCCTAGTACTCCATTGCCTGTGTCTTGTATTTGGGTCTTCTCCCAGCGCCCAACTTATGACAAAACAGTCCAGCACAGCGTACACCCAGCGACACACACACAGTCGCTTTACTCTCGCCATCCTGGGTTCTCTACTGTAGAATGCCCCCCACCCCAACCCACCGTATCATCCACAGTCTGGGGAAGCCTTTTGGGTCACCAGGAGGTTCCCATAGAGGAGTGAGAGAGGAGTAACACGTTCCGGTCCGTGATGTCCGCATTCTGGTTCACGGTCCAGTCCATTGCTCCTTATTCCTGGTTTTCCGGTATGCCGTTGTTCTGTTGAATCTCTAATTAAGGATATATTACAGTATATATTTCTAATGTTTGTTGAATTTCAAAATGTGGCTCACTGGGTATTTTTGAGTTCCTATCGGAACTTGCTCTGGGTCAGGACGTAAATGCACACGTTGGTACAGGAACTGAGAACCTGCAACATTCCCAACGTTTTCTCCTCTGTGATGTAACGGTGACCCAAGGCAGAATGAACAAAACTCGTTGAAATCCGCTGATATGTATATACAATACCACATTACACACAAAAATATGAAACCACCGTTTTTGCTGAAGAGCAAAAAGATAGATTTGTGTCGGTTCTCCATCTCCCGGTCCTTGTCATTGTCTCCACTCTTTTTACCTCAGAGCCCCCGGCGGCTCGACTGGCCGCTAGAATCCACCTGGCAGTCAGACGATGGAACAGCAAAATCAGAAGGAATGGGACACAAGGAACTAAAATGCGGTGAAACATCGTAATTGCCGTCCATGAGGAAGAGTTCTTGTTGCTTCCATAAAAACACAATAGCAGGGAACACCATTAATTATTTCTCTAATTTACATTAAGCCGAAAGGGGCAGTCTCCAAACATGCCAGCACGCTCACTGTTGTTACAACCATAGATGCTGTTCTCTGGGTTCAATATTTTGTTTCAGCTTCTCACAGCAAAGTGCCACAAACCGATCGACGGTGAACGCGACAGTCAGCCAGACAGAGGTTGCAGTGCTCGCAAAAAATTCGCCATCAACATAGTCTACACACGTGAGTAATGTGAAGGTATGATCTCTGAGAAGAGATCAGAGCAGTCTACCCCAGCAGTGGATCGAAGATAACTACCAGGAGAACAGCTGCAGCCATTCCCAACATGTAGTGAGTGACACATTTGGAAAGACCGCACTTACCCCGGTACGAGATCGCAATCGCTCGAAATTAACTGGAAGTAAATCAAGGAACAGTAAGCTGAGAAAATACTGAGCAGAATCAAATACATCTGTTTGAAATGATCTTGTGGTATTTCCAAAATATTGTTGCATTTTGCGGTGTAATGGTCGAGACGACGTATACAGATACCGGATTTAAACAGTAAACTATCGTGTATATGATCTGAATCCGGATTCTTTCCTGACGACCGAAATGTGAAGTGGGAAGGGACCGCTAAGACTGGGTAGCTACTCCTGGCTTGTGGATGGAATATTTTCTCCGGCGCCTTCCCCGTCTCATATAGATGGAATGAATAAATCCGACGCGATTCTTCCATTAGACCATCATGACCTTCCATGGCCCTCCTTGTCATTGACACAGAAACCGGAAATTCTGGAAACAATGATCCAAGCAAAACAGAATATGTGGAAAACAGTTGAAGTGTCTATTCTCAGATCTCTGAGAGAGCCCCCTGACACGAGTGCCAACTGGTGTCTCTATCCATACAAGCTGCTTGAGGTTTAGTGCTTCTCGTATTCCCCGTCTTTAATTCCTAACCCAGCATTTGCCAGTTCACTGACTTTACAACAGAACATTGGCTGATTCCAGCAGACACACTACAGTCTAATACAATATCTAACACAACATCACAGACTACTGAATTCAGTCTAGGGAAGCAGGGGAAGGGCTTTCAATTACCAGCAGCATCTCGGTGTCCTTAACGGCGCAGAATCATTTCACAGTATTGATAACCATGTAGCAACACGTCGGTTGTTTTCATTGTCAAAACCACGACTTCATTGTGTTGTTCATCAACTGCTTCACGTTCAAACATATCACACACGTATTATAAATCCACAGCTTTCATGATACAACATGGAACTCCATATATTTGCTAAATCCTTATTACCAATCTATGGTGTGCTTGTTATACCTAACTCAGACAACCTTTCAAATACAAATACAGGCAATCAATTCGTATAATCTGACGTAAATGTTTGTAAATACAGTTCAGCTGCTCCAAGTACAAAAGCATAGAGACCAGAAGATCACATTGTTGCACAAAAACAGCTAAACGAACGCTGCCGTATCCGTTGAATTACACAGAAGTTGCGGCTTCGTTGAATTCCTACAGCAGTTTGTTTTCAATCCAGATCCCAGAAGCCGCATCGCCGGTGACTCCATTCCAGTCCTGAAATGTGGAACGCTGGGACTGAACAGGTGACGGTGAAAAGCAGCGACAGAGACAATCACAACAGTAGAAGTCAACTTCAGTTCCCACCAACGGAGGATGACGCTGTGGCTTACCGAGAATTCCAAATAAAAGCACAGTAAACTACACGTAAACGCAAGATGACCGGATACCCCACTTCAGTGAGACTCTGACTTCTGTTACTCACAATTCACTGCTCCGGCAGACACTGTAAACCGTTGCATTCAAAAGCATCCCGATTTATTCTCAGGATCAGACTCCAAAGATATGGTTACATCTTTGACGAATTTTCTTAGTTACAGTTACTTGAGCAAACACTTTAACTCAACTTCATTGGCTCTGGTGAAATAATGCTGGAGCTCCAATGACACGGACTGAGCTTCGTAACGGACTAACGACATTCATGTTTTGTTGATTAATCATGCATCTGTAAATGGAATTCACCGACACCGCTTACTTATGTCCCAGCGGATTCACATTTTGAACTGGCCTTCAGGCCTTCAACTCTCTCCCTGCAACACACACTCACACACACACACACACACACACACACACACACACACACACACACACACACACACACACACACACACACACACACACACACACACACACACACACACACACACACACACACACACACACACAGTTTCAGCAGACAGAACAACGTCGTGCCAGCGATCGTCAAATGATGGCGTTGCTGATTTTCAAACGCCAAAAAAGATTGCAGATGCTGGATAACGAAGGCAACATACGCAATGTCCCGGAAAATCTCCTGCTGAGTTCCTAAAGCATTTTGTAATGTTGCTGATGTAATAAGAGATTACGAGCATTCCAAGTCTGCCTGAAGTCAAACGATAATTGAGCAGAAATGCTTCAATCTGCAAGGGAATGGGCAGACTGGTTAAGTATTGCAGAAAATGCTGTAATGCGGAAGATCAGGATGGCTGGACAAGCGTCAGATAAAATATTAGATGTGTGTGTGTGTGTGTGTGTGTGTGTGTGTGTGTGTGTGTGTGTGTGTGTGTGTGTGTGTGTGTGTGTGTGTGTGTGTGTATTGCATGGAGACAGCTTAAGGCCTGAAGGACAGTTCAAGACCACTGATACACTGAACCGTGAATCTTTCCATTGTATTATGTACCACGGTGTCCACACAGACCTACACCTCACATAACAACCTCAGGGGCTGGAAGGACAGCAACAACTTTGTTGACAGATTCAGTGTCGGTACAGAATAAGACAAGCAGATAAAAAAAATGGAACTGCGTAGTGTTGGTAGAATTTAAGTACACTTTTGATAAGCACATTAGGGTTTTGGATAATGTATCTGTGTGAACTCAAAAATAATCAACAGGGCAAAGTCAGAAAGAGGGAATGAACGGGCTATTTTCGATTTGGTAAGCGTGACCAACAGAGTGACATGGGGATTGGTCCCAGTCCCCAGCTGTTCACAGTCTACACTGGTGATTTGAATGTGGGACACCATGTACTATACCCATGCCTACTGCTCTTACAGAACTAGACGGCAGCGTCAACAGTGAGAAGGGTGCAAAGAGGGCTTAGGTATTCAGAAAGAAGTGTCTGAGTGAGGATGGATAGAATGTGAGGCTATTATACTCCCAAGGGAAAAAAAAACTAGAAACGTGATTTCGACGTGGTGGCATAGTAAAGTGATCAGAGGGATCTGGGGGACCTGGTAAAGAAATTGCAGAGAGTTCACATTCAGGTAAAGCAAGTAATTAGGAAAGCAAATAGCATTTTGTCCTGTAATCCGGAAGATTGGAGTACTTACTGGGAGGTGTCTTGACGGGCTCTGGTGAGTGTACATTTTTAATATTACTTCCAGGTCTAGTCACAGTTCCTCAGGAAATTTATCCCTGCAGCAAAGATATTACAGTAACTATTGCTCACAATGGCAAGGCAGTTCAGTGACTGTCTAGAGGATCTCCATGGAATGCCAATAATTGTGCAACGCTGATATTCTATAAAAATAAGAATTTGACGTTGTATATTGTATACATTTCTCTAACATTAAATATACCGATTAAACCCATTGAATATTAACATTTACTAACTAAATTCTCCCACTTTAAACTGACAATCTTCTCTGCTGTTGAAAACATTATACTTGATTTTATTCACATTATTTCAGACTGCCATCTTCTCAGTTGCTCAACAGTAAGCAATACAATTAACAGGATAACTTAAATTAGTATAACAGCAGAATGTGATACTATTCCTATTCACAAATGTATTTGAACATTTGTCCCGCAATTGCAAAACTTCCTCCAAATTTCTGGGTCATTCATTGATGGATCATTTACCTTGCCTCTTCCACAACACGTATCCAGTCTGCAGTCAAGTGAGGAATTCGTCTCAACTCACTAACAACATAGTGCTACAGATGTGCATCTGTATCAGTGCATTAGATCAAGAAGATTTCATTCCTTACTATGTATAATACAAACTCGAACCCTCCGTATGTTAGACCGTATTACTCCTGTCTTTTGAGGAGATATGTTTATTTGTTGTACACTGAGTATTTTCCAAGCAATTATATCACTGTTGACCAGATTTTCTGCTATACTCAAACAAGACTCCCCATGTCCCCAGTCATGGTTAATCCCATCGCAAAGAAAAATACATTATTCACTTCATGTTGAGTTAAACCTATGCAAGGCTATAAATTTTGTCTTTTTACCAGATTAATCTTAAATTATCTTAAATTTGCATTTACTATTTGTTATTCTAAAAACTCCAGTCCAGTCACTCCATTGTCTTTGGTCTCGTTGTGTCTATTTTTCCTCACCCAGTCTTGTTTCGGGATGTGGGGGAGGGCAAGCACTGCTATATTTTACTTTTCCTTTGACATTTTGACAGAACGTCCCTTGTTCTCATGATGAGGGACCTGAAAGTCACACATTTGTTAGGACCTGTCCCAATCATCTTGGACCAGTTGTTCCATCCTCAAAGCTCCCAAATCAGGACAATCACGTTCATCAGTTGTTATGTGCCGATTGTGATAATATTCCTGTCTCTTCCACAAAATTTCAGCTGGTTGATATGGTACCACACACTTCTTTCTCGAGAAGTCAGTACGATCTAGACTGAAGGACTTGCTTTGTCCATAGTTTAATAGGATCCTGGAAAACCTTCGATTTAAATTAAAGACGGATGGTGTATTATAATCATTACAATTTGTCCTGAGAAATTCTATGAAACTGACCTTTGAGTCAAAGTAGGTTTTACTCTGTTGCTTTTGCTTTTCCCTATAGTGGATTGTTACTGTAAATTGGTTTCTTTTACAGTCTATACCAATTGCTGTACACACTTTTCTGACAAAGTCCAATCGATTTCGGGTTCTGACAAATTTAATCCAAACAAATCCTCTAAACCTCTCAGGTCCTTTGCTTATTGTCATCAAGACAGGATGAAACACTACTTGCCGCATTGCAGCATTTTTCCAGAGTTTGATTAATCTTTTCCACAATTCTCCTTAACTGTAGTCTGTGGGGTATATGAAATCCCTGCATGATCCGTTAGAGTGCCATGACATCTTGCATTATCTGCGCCTTAAAATGTGTGCCTTGATCCAATTCGATACTCCGGGATAGTCCCCAGATAGTGAATATCCTTTCCAATAAGATTTTATGCAGTTCCTTGTCTCTGTTTGTCTTAGGCCGGAAAGCTTTCACCGACTTCGTAAAGGTATGTATTACTACCAGGATATACTTGTACCCTCCTGGGGTGGGCGTGGATCAAGATAATCTATTTACAAATGAGTCCAAACCTCGACTACCGGTCTGCTGTGCTGTAGGGCTACTTTGATAACTTTTCTGTCGGGAATATGTTGTGCATTAATGAAGCGATTTTTCACATAATGCTTAATGATTTTTCACATCATCCTTAATCTTAGGCCACCAGACCACTTCCTTGATCTTTCGCACAAATTGTGTCCCTGCAGATCATGGTACCATTGGATCATCTGGTTTCTTCCTCCCTCTGGACCAACTCTATCTTCACCAAACACTCCCCTGTGCTGTTTGTATCTTTCAGACCTTGTACCTGCTCTCAATTTGTAGTTCTTTATCGTTCTGTCCCCCAATCTCTGCCAAAATAATGCACCTTGCTTCGCCAGTTTTTCAGCCTTTCTATTTCCCCTCAAGAGAAAATTTAGAATGGGTTTTCACCTTTCTGAGCCCATATTATTTTCCCTTTGACGCCTTGCTTGGTACAACAATGGGCATTGAGTCCAACACACACACACACACACACACACACACACACACACACACGTATATATATATATATATATACATACGTACATATATTGGACTCAATACTCCTTGTTTTACCAAACAGGGCCCTACCTTACCTACATCGTACTGTGTTTTAGTTCGGATATCAATATTACTTTTGCGGTTTGGCGTCTGCACTTTGTATGCACCAACTGCCAGGCATCTATCTGCAGTCATGCGTGTTCATACCGCTGAGAACTGTGCAATATTTTCTGCACCTTCTGATCATTGCTCATCTCCTCCGGTTTTACCCACATTTCACCTCTTTTATGTATTCCCTCTTGATATTCTCCTACTGGATCTGCATGTGGTGTATGTTGTTCATGCCAGTTGGTATCTGCCAAGTCACACATAAAACTGTGTCTAAACTTTGGCCGTAAAAGCAGTCGCCATCATATGTTCCTGCTCCATCCAATTAAAGGAATCCACATTTAATCTGTGCCTATGTGAACTCTGTTATTGACATTGCGCTGTGACAAAGCTCTGTTCTTTTAATTAAATCCACCGGACATATTCTTTTTATATTGTCAATCGGGACACTGCTGAGGTAATGCCCAACAAGCTTGATATATTTGCGTTCAATTGAGACCGGACACATAGACGAAATAGTGTTGAAATAAAGTGTTTGTGGAAGTATATCCACATTCAATTTGTGTGTGTGTGTGTGTGTGTGTGTGTGTGTGTGTGTGTGTGTGTGTGTGTGTGTGTGTGTGTGTGTGTGTGTGTGTGTGTGTGTGTGTGTGTGTGTGTGTGTGTGTGTGTGTGTGTGTGTGTGTGTGTGTGTGTGTGTGTGTGTGTAAATGCCATTGGTCTGTGACAAAGCTCTGTTCGAGTATTTAAATGCATCGGTCTTTTTTTTTCATTTTGCCAACCGATATACAGCTGAGGTAATGCCAAGAAGTTTCAAACCGTATCTCTGGAGACTGATTCTCTGTATAAATGAGGGCGTTTTCGAATGCATCTTCTTAAAGTGTCTGAGGGAGCTGTCAATCCAGGAGCAACAGAAGTCACAGATTCTCACTGACATGGTGCGGATACAAGAAGTTTACTACCCTTTGATTTCAGCCTTTGGAATTGCCGGTAAGCCGCAGTGTCCGCTGTCGTTGGTGGGAATTGAAGTTTAATGCCAACGTTGAGATTGTTTCTGTCGCTAATTTCCACACTGCCGTCTGTCCAGTCCCAGTGTTCCGTATTTCAGGAATGAAATGGAAACACCGGGACTGTGGATCCTGGGTCCTGGATTTCAAAGGAAGCTGCTGCAGCAATTCAGCGAATCCGCCAACATCTGCAGTATTCAACGGGTCAAGCAGCAGTTCCGGCGGCTTGTATTCAATAATGGAATGCTCATGTCCTGTGGCAGATACACTGTATTCTGTTTAGACAGAGTGCGGAGAATAAACCAACTGACATCTGCACTTTTATGTGAGCAGTTGTTTGAGTTAGATGTAACAAGCAAACAATTAGTAATACTGTAGCAAATGTCAGGAGCTCCACGTTGTAGCAGGAAACCTGAGGATGTTTAATAAGCTATATGGCTGGATGTGAAGCCTTTATGGACAATACAGTGAAGTAGTTTCTGAGGCAATTAACACCACCGACGTGTTGCTTCATAGGTCAAAACTGTGAAATGTAACCTATTATATTGGCATCTGACACCTTTACAGATACCTAGATGCGGCACTTCACCCCTCTCCCTTGATTCTCCGTTTTGGATTCAGTTGGAGGCGCTAGGTCTGTATGGGAGGTTGCGTCAATTGCCACTGTGTCTGATGGAATCAGTTAATTTTCTGTTCTGAAGTCAGTGAGGTGGCAAATAATGGATTATGAACCAAACACTGTTAACGCCTGAAGCACGAAGGGCCAAATAGCTTGCATGCAAAGAGAAAACAGTTGGCACTCGTGTCAAGGGGCTCTCTGAGAACCTTTCTGAGAAGAGGTACTTTGACTGTTTTTCCACATATTCTGTTTTGTCTGGATGAGCAATTCCAGAATTCCCTGTTTCTGTTTCGTCCTTCGCCTGTTGTGTCGCTGACAGGGAGCGCCATGGAAGTTGATGATTGTCTAATGGAAGAATCCCGCCATCGGCGCCCGGGTTTGCTGCATTTCTCCCACACGAGACGGCAAAGACGCTGGTGGTAAATCTATCATTCAGTCCCGTCTGAGGAGGCAGTTGCCCAGTTTTACTGTTCCGCTGTCACTTTATTCGGCCATCATTAAAGAACTTGTATTCAGATCAAATTCACTTTATTTTGCTGGGTGAACTCCTTCTCTGACTCTGTCAGCTCTGAGCCCTCTGTAGAACCTTTCACCAATAAAAGCAACAATTAACTGGAAATATTACAGAATCCCCTCAAACTGCTACATTGGTCTTACTCAGTGTTTTCTTAACTTACATTTCCCTGTCTCTCTTCCAGCGAACTTGGTGGCCGTTGTTATTCTGTCCCGGGGAAGGTGCGGTCTCTCCAAATGTGTCACTCGCTACATGATGGGAATGGCAGCGGCCGATCTCCTCGTCGTTATCTCGGATCCGCTGCTGACGAAGACATCTGGGATTTATTTTCCACGATCATTCCTGGACATCACTCCTGTTTGCAGCTTCTGTGAATGGTTGGTTTTTGCGAGCACTGCAACCTCTGTCTGGCTGACTGTCGCTTTCACCATCGATCGATTTGTGGCTATTTGCTGTGAGAAGCTGAAAACAAAATATTGCACCGATAGAACGGCGGCTGTGGTTATCGCGACAGTGAGTGTGCTGGCCTGTTTGGAATGTGTACCCTTGGGCTTTATATACCAGCCTTTGATTATAATTGCTGGTATACCCTGGTATTGTGTTTTTACATCTAGCTTCCAAAACTCTCCCTCGTGGGCGGCATTTGAAGTGTTTCACCGCATTTTAACCCCTTTTGTCCCATTCTTTCTGATTTTCCTGTTCAATATTCTGACTGTCAGGCGGATTCTAGCGGCCAGTCGAGCCCGCAGGGGGCTCCGGGTGCAAAAGAGTAGAGAGAATGACAAGGACCGGGAGATGGAGAACCGACGCAAATCTATCGTTTTGCTATTCAGCATAACCGGTAGCTTCATATTGTTGTGGGTAACACAGGTGGTATTTTATATCTATCAACGGATTCCAAGAGTGATTTTTATTATCCTGTCACGGATCCCCGTTATATCACAGAATACACATCGGGAATGTTGCAGGTTCTCAGTTCATGCACCAACACGTGTATTTACGCCCTGACTCAGAGCAAATTCAGAGAGGAACTGAAAAATACGGTGAAATGCCCACTGAAATGGATTTTGAAACTCAGGAAACATTAGAAGTCTATGTTAAAGAATTATAAATCAGTGCCTTCCTGCTACCTTTTCTGGACCCCCATTTGTGGATTAATGGAAACAATGCGATGAACAGTGTTCCAAAAGAAACAGGAGATAAATTGCAGATGCTCGAAATACAACACAATACGCATAAATAAATAGATAGATAGATGATAGATAAATAAATAAATAAATATACGAATGAATGAATAAATAAATAAATACATACATACATACATACATACATACAAAATCAGAATCATGATAAATGGTTTCGGTAAGAAAAGTCGACTGTTTACTCTTTTCCATTGTCCGAGCCTGGTCTAAAACAACTGTTTACCGCTGATCCAGCCTGCATTACTGGCCTCAGTACACCTCATCCGCCGCTCCCATCACATTGAAACCTGGGGTGAACCTGCTTCCACCGCTTGCCGTTTCTGACAAAACTGCCTTATCTTGTAGTGTATTTTCGTCTGTATCAAGCACTCCTGCTCCCGACATAACCCGTCCTTTTCAACGCCCTTCTTTATTATCTCTTTCTTCATTCGCTACCTGTCAGGTCTCATTCTCTCCACCACCTGAACAATCTTTCACTAACAGATTTTGTGTGTGTGTGTGTGTGTGTGTGTGTGTGTGTGTGCGTGCGTGCGTGCGTGCGTGCGTGCGTGCGTGTGTGTGTGTGTGTGTGAGTGCGTGTGTGTGTGTCTGTGTGTGTGTGTGTGTGTGTGTGTGTGTGAGAGAGAGAGAGAGAGAGAGAGAGAGAGAGAGAGAGAGAGAGAGAGAGAGAGAGAGAGAGAGAGATATATATGGTGGGCAGGGAGGTAGAGCGCAACATAGAGAACGAATAACACCCCGTGGGAGACAGAGAACGTGCGCGAGAGCGAGAGTGCGAGATGGTGAGAGTGGGAGCCAGAGATAGAAAGGGAGGGAGCGCGAAAGACCAAGTGGGAGAGGGAGAGAAAGAAAGAGAGAGGGAGAAAGAAAGAGGGATCGACAGAAAGCGTGAGAGAGAGGGGAGAGGTGCAGGGTGGTGGGAGAGGGAGAGAAGAGGGATTAATGTTGTGAACCACAGAACAGCAGACACGGTAAAACGAATCGGACTGATACGTTCAGATCCGGTTCAATATAAAAGCAAAATTCGGATTTGCCATCACGGGTGCGACCATGGACAAAGAACAATCGGATACTGAATTCGACGGGCAGACTGATATGTTGTAAAATCAGAAATAGACCTGTAATATTTAATAGTATAATGGATAAGATCATCTTGAATGCACGAAAGCGCGAAGTTGGAGGGTCACACTTCCAACCTGTCTCCTACTCTGCCCTTGTGATTCAAACTGTTCATAGTGATGATACTTAAGTAGCTACCTACACCGTCACCTCAGGCAGTGTCCCAGATGGTTATCTTCAGAGGAAATGAAACAGGGCACGCACACCTCTTGTTAAAATTCTAACCCCGTTGTTAAATAGAGATGTGTTTGGAGCCAAAAAGTTGTTAAGCATAGAAAAGTGCACATAATACCAAATTACCCATGCCTACCCGAGTTAGTCCCACGTCAACAGCAAATTAGCCTATATTCCTCTGAACCAGTCCTATTCATAGTCCTGTCTATATGTCTTTAAACCCAGCAAATTAGCCCACCCTACCACTTTCTCTAGCAGCTCCTTTCACGTACCCATCACTATCTGTGTAGGTAATGTTGTCCCTCATCTTACCTTTCAATCATTCTCCACCGACCAGAAATTTATGCCATCTACTTTTAAAGATGTTTGTGCTTGAAAAGTCTCTGGATATTCACAAGTCGATGCTCCTCATGATTTTCTCCTCTTTAATTTCACCCCTCCAGTACCTATGCTCCAGAAGGGAAATGGTCCAGCCAATGCATTCTCCCCTAGTAACCCAGGCCCTCCAATGACATCCTCGTGAATCGCCTCTTCAGCACAATTTCATCCTTTCTGCAGTGTGACACCAGATGTGTACAGCGTGTTAAATCTACTACAATTAATGTTTTGGAAAAAAAAAAGTAATTCCATGCCTTCTATTCAGTGCCTAGATAAAAACGGAAGCAGGTATTCCGTTGGATGTCTTCATGCTACTTACCTTTGCCTGGACCTTCAGGGATATCTCAACCAGTTCGTCAATGCTGTAAATTCTGGGAGGGTTTCAGAAGGCACAGGACAGACAGACACGAAAAAAAAAGTATTTTAATGAAAGGATGAGGCAAAGTAACATCGGGGGTATATAACTGCAAAAAGTAGCAGGAATCTAAATGATCGAGAAGCTCTTAATAACAAACAGAATCAAAGTTTAAAAGATCAAAGGACAGTACATTTATTATAAAAATATATTCCCTATACACAATCTTGAGAATCTTCTCCCTACAGGCAGCCACAACATAAAGAAACCCAATGGAATGCATTTTTAAAAAGAGAACATTCAAACAATCAATGGGCAGAAAAGAAAAACAGGTAGTGCAGACAACAGAAGTAAACAAATAACATTCAGAACTGAAGTTCCTGAAAGTTAGTCCGCAGCCACGGAAGTCTGTCATCACTGCAGCTGATTCAACATTCTATTAATTGCAGATCAGCACAGAGACCAGTAAACCTGATGGAGCAGTGAGCCGAACCACCACTTCCTTTGACTCCAGACCGACATCATGACCTTTTTTTTAATATGGCACGGCGCATCATGGTCCAAATCTCGGTTCGCTCTTCACTTTCAGTCCAGGGCCTCCCCGCTTCGATATGCTCACAGCCATGCTATTCGGGAATGCAACAACAAGACAATGCCGTGAGGATAGAAAAGATGCAATATCATGATAATCTACTCACCAGCCTAAAAGAATAAAGCACGTCTTTATTGGCGGATGAACTCAATGACTATTATGTGTTAGTCATCAACCTGAAAGACACCAGCAGTATGCTTAAAAGTCAGGAGTGTGTGCAATTGCTCTTACTAATGAAAAGGTGTTTGGGATGCGGAAAAAAAAATTATAGATTCATCCCCTGGACAAGATGGATTAGATGTCACCTGCACTGGATGTACTACACACTGGCGTTCTGAAAGAGTTAGCTGCGGATTTGCTGAAGTCATTAGTGATGAACGATCAAGAATCACTAAATTCTGGAATTCTTCCAGCAGAGTGGAGAACAGCAAATATCCCTTCGCCCTTTAAGAACGGAGGGAGACAAAATAAATTAACTTATAAGTGAGTTACCCTGTCCTTGAATGTCCCTGAGAAAGAGCCAAACTTACCCCCATCGAACATCTGTAAAGACCTCAGGATTAATGTTCACTGGCGCACCCCAAATAATCTGGCAGAGTTTGACCAATTTAGCAAATAGAAGTGTGCAATTCTTGCTTCATTCAGTGCTGTACAGCTAATGGAGATGTATGCAGAAAATCTAGATACAATGTTTCATTGTCAGCAGACCAACTGGAGCATCAGTTCCTTTGGTAACATTTGTGAACTAAGAGTGCCTCATATGTTCACATACAAATCATTCATATACTGTTCAAAGAACAAATGTCCCAGGACTAACCCCCATGACACATCTCTAAATATGACCCTCCTGTATGAGAAATAATGTTCAAGTGTCATCATCTGCTTCTTACCACTGAGGTAATAGTGAATCCGAACAATTCTTTCTTTCTCAACCCCACGAAATATCACCGGTTAGACTCATCTGTCAAGAGGGACTTTGTCAGAGCCCATGCTAAGAGAATATCCGCAATGCAACCGTCATTTACAATCCCAGTTACATTCTTGAAGTATTATAAGGGATTTGTCAGACATGACTTTCCAGAGAGTCATACCGCCTGTGTCTTCAAATATTAGTGGATCATGTCCCGAAGAATCCCTTCCAGCAATTTACCCACCATCGCTGTCAGGCTGATAGTTCTCTGGCTTCTTTTTCCTATCATGCTAATCGTTAACAGCACAAATTGTTTCCCTAACGTTTCTTAACCTAGAGATTCTCCTGGTCATTTGTCTCATCGTGCCTTCTATATCCTTCTCATGTCCACTTTTTACACAAGCCCCACCTCCCCCCCCCCCCCGCTAACTTTAATAACACTTGTACGTTTTTAATTATCAAGACATTAACTGAGAAATAAAATACTCATATGCAGTATTTGACACCCTCTTTGTCTACCACAGCCTCGGGATATCTGAACAATCAGTGTTCCTGAAACTTCTCAGCCTTGCCCTTCACCCTAAAAGGAACATGCAGGTCCCGAACCCCCGACATCACACTTTTACAGGCTTGTCAAATGGAAGATGCAACTTTAGTGTAAACAATCCTGCCCAGTCAACCACTGAAGATCCCGCTTCCTGGCTCCAAACTTTGCTCTTCTCCTGCTCAGGAACTTAACTTGTTATGGGATTACATTATTCTCCACAACCATTAAAATCTATTAGCATTGTGGTCTCTGGAGTCAAAGTGCTCACCAACGGAAAATTCTGCTATTTATCCTACCGCATTATTCCCCCTTGCCTTAGCTTTCATCATCCCTGGGGGAAGAAAATCGCATGTTGTGCACTCCATTTGTGCCTCCAATACTCTTGTATCCCTTTTCAAGACATCTCACCTTGCTTCCCTGCAAAGAGAAAAGCTCTAACTTAATCAATACATCCTCAGAAGACATCCTCTACAAAGGTCAATGTTTAATGTAAATTTATTGTTGAAGTACACATGTGTACCATTTAACACTCTGAGGTCCATAATTTTGCGGGCATACACAAGAAGTAGAAAGTAACAGCACGACATAAATAAAAAACTGCATACAGCAAAGCCAGACAAATACAAATGTGCAAAAGACAGCAATGAAAACAAACTGTGAAATTTAATAAATACATAGCAATAAGTATGAAGTGAATGCTGAGAAAATCAGCTGTAGATCATATGAGTTCGCTGTCCGGCGAGTGAAATTATCTCCTCTGCCCCAGCAACCTGATAATTTACGAGTAATAGCTATTCCTGAACCTGGACCTGAAGCTCCTGTAACTACTTCTTAATGGCGCCATCGATAATCGAGCATCACCTGGATGACGGAGTCCATGATGATGAGTGCTGCTTTCCTGCGACTTTGGTCTCTGTTACTGTTCTCTGTGGTGGGGAGTGCTTTGCCTTTGACGGACTGGCAGAATCCACAACCTTTCTTTGGCTATTCTTCTCAAGGCCATACCAATCAGGATATTCTCCACTATACTTCCATAGAAGTTATGTTATATTTTGTTCCAAATCTACACAAACTGATATCGTATATGCTATAAATGTTGATAAATCTTCCAAGATGCCGTCAGCCAATTGTGCTTCGCTATATCTCTATACTAAGAATCCCAGCCAATATTGGGAAATTATAACCACAAAGTACTCTGCTGTTTTTACATCTTTCTGTACCCTGCCTATATTTCTCATCCTCTCTAATGATGCATTGCAAAAACCCTTGAAAACTGAAGCACACAACATCCCAAGGTACCCCTTAATCAGCACTCTCAGTTACATCGGGAAAGATGAGGAGATCGATAGTAACCATGAATTGCAGTCCACTCTCCGAGTTGTATCGGTCCCTGTTGTTGATGTCCTGGGGATGTACTAGTATTTAACGGCGGAGTACAGTGCTAGTTGAGAAGAGGTCCGCGTGGCCACTGAACGGTTATCAGAGTTTTATCGGACTGTGCCCTGGCAGTGAAGGGCTAGGTTTTGTAACGTTCATGGTCTCTGCAGTCAGCTGCTGACTGTCCTTGTACAGACTCGTGTGCAGGGCCTGTTTATACCATAGTTAGATCCTCCTTTACTTCAACATGCGGAGCTGTAGCAGATTCTTTTCCTGTGGTACTCTGATTGCTACTTGCCCATTTCGCTGCTCCACGGTGCCGAAGTTACACTAACCAGTGCCCATGCAGTCCAGAGCTCGTTTACGCATCTGTGTTCTTCCAGTGTTGAAGGTGGCTGGTGTACTCTGTGGGATGGATACGGTCTGTGATAGGCTCTGTCGTCACGGTGCAATATGGAGTTCTTCATGCATTTTTCTTTACAGCAAATGGATCGTGATGGAATCTGTGACTGCAAAGAGCAGTGCGGTTATTTATTTATTTGTTTATCTATCTATGTATGTATCTATCTATCTATCTATCTATCTATCTATCTATCTATTTATTTATTCATTTATTTAATTATTTTAGGATTCGCGTTCCACCATTTTGGTGCTATGTTTAGTCAGTCCGACGATTATAGAGTGTGGGTTGCATTATTGTTAAATTTCTGTTAATTGTAGGGATGCTACCAGTCTTTGATCACGTAGGTCAAAGGTTGTTAAGTGCTGTTGTATATTAAGAATCTGTGCCCTTCCAGCACTGGTTCATGGCTTTGAAGGTATTTGTCTGTCCATCTGTTGTGAAGGCCTGTCTCCTTACAGCATGCTGACAACAGTTCTAAATGTCTGGGCCCTTATGGTATCGTTCTAGATGTTGAAGAGGTCTGCGTGCCTCCAGTATGGCAGCGGTTGTAGGGTAGCAATGGTCGGCATCCTTACAGTATGTTGTAAGCTGTTGTAAAAATCTGTGTCCTTTCACTACGATGATTGGTGTTATAAAGTTCAGGGCTACAGTACAAAACTGGTATTGCCCCGCTCTGTGTCATCAGTGTTATGTTTTGAACATTTCAGTTCTTGTATACAAGTCTTCTATTTGCTTGTGCCCTCACTGGCCGGTGCTGTGCTCTTGACAGTTCAGCGTGCTTGGAATGTGGTACCAGCATTTTGAAAGAAGTGTTTCCTTACAGAAACTGACCTTGTACATGCCGGTACATTTGATCTCTCCAGGAGACCCAACTAAGTTTTGGACTTCAGTAGAGAAAACGGGTTCATTATGGGATGGGGTAGACCATTCAACACATCAAGTCTATACGATCTGCTGGTACAACATTCCCATTTCCCCAACTCTCTTCCCACAGTTCGGTTGGTGAATTCTCCTAAATGTCCCATCCAGTTCCTCTTTGAATACTCTGGTTGGTTGTTCCCACCACGAAGCAGACAGTGTGTCTCAGATGATAACCACAATGATTATAGAAATAAGAATATCGTCACATTCGCGCGTTCCCTCCCTCGCTCTCAATTACCGATGTCTTATAAAGGTAATGGCATGGTGCGTCATTTGCCAAACTGCTAAAATTCAATTATTGTGTGTCCAGCTGCTGTAAAGGCCTGTCTCCATATAACATGCTGAGAACAAATGTAAAGGTATGTGCCGTTACATTTCCGTTCTAGATTTTGCAAGGTATGCCCCCTCTATTATGGCAACGGCTGGAGTAAATGCCTGCATTCCTACATTGCGTTGCCAGCTGTTCTAAAGGTCAGTTAAAATCCTCAAGCTGGAAGATAGTTGAAGGTGGGAGAGAGAAGGTCAACCTAGAGGAAGAGAAGGAAGAGCGTGAAGTAATGGACGGGTTATGACGACAGCAGGAGTATTTCATACAGACGAAAATATACTCCCGGATCCAGCAGCGTTCTCAAAACCGGAAGCCGGGGTAACACGTTTACCTGAAATTACAATTGAATTAGAGCGGAGGTGAAGTGCAAAATCGTAAACAGTCAGCTTTGGGACGGACACCCTTCATCTTCCATCTTATTTTGTGAGGATTGTTTTGTCTTTGGAGAATCGGGAGATTTTCTCGTGTTTGTTTTGTAACTCTCTTCATCACAATCCGATTCAATGGGTATTTCACCGCATTCTTAAGTTCCTCCCGGAATTTCCTTCGAGTCCTAACTTGCACTACCTTAATTTCCATTTTCCATTTCCTAAATATGATTTATAATTTATTTTTTATTATATTTAATTCGATTTGTACTTCAGGGAGCACAATGCGCAGTATCAAATATCGCTGTGATATATATCGCTCTAGTATTAATTGTCTGATGACAATGAAAGTAAAGTAGAGTAAGTAAAGTAAGTAAGTAAGGACAGGGGTTGGTGCAAGAAACGAGAACCTGCAGCATTAGTGATGTCTTTTTTGTGATGTTACGGGGATCAGTGACAAAATAAACAAATCTCTTTGAAATCCGTCTGTAGATCTAAAATAACACCTGTGTTATCCACAACAACATGAAATTACCGGTTATGCTGAAGAGCAAAACTATGGACTTGCGTCGCATCTCCATCTCCCTGTCCCCATCATTCTCTCCACTCTTTTGTCCCAGGAGACCCCTGCGGGTTCGACTGGCCGCTAGAATCCGCCTGACAGTCTGAATATTTAGCAGCAAAATCAGAAAGAATGGGACACAAGGGGTTAAAATGCGGTGAAACGTCTTTAATGCCGCCCATGCGGGAGACCTTTGGAAGCTCGGAGTAGGAACCCAATACGAGGGACCCCCATCAATTATTACTAAAGGTTATAAAGCCCCATGGGACACTCTCTAAGCAGGACAACAGACCTACTATCCGAATAACCGCAGCCGCCGTCCTCTCGGTGCAATATTTTCTTTTTCAGATTCTCACAACAAATAGCCACGTATCGATCATTAGTGAACGCAACACACAGCCAGACTGAGGTCGCGGTGCTCGCAGAAATCAACCATCCCCAAATTCTGCACAGAGGAGTGATGAATAGGAATGATCGGGGGAAATAATACCAAGTAGTCCACGTCAGCAGCGGTTCGGTGTTAAAGACCAGGAGATTGGCCGCTGTCATTCCCACCAGGTAGCGAGTGACACATTTGGAGAGACCGCACTTTCCCCGCAATAGGATGATCATCTATCGCTGGAAGAGAGATAAGTAACAGCAAGTTAAGAAATTTGTGAGCGAGAGCGCATCCAGCTGTTTGATTTGATGCTGTCATAATTCCTCACTTTTTTTGCATTTCGCAGTGTGCGAGCGATGTACAGTCGGTGTAGAAACATGTGTATATACAGTAAACAGAAGTCAATATAATCTGAATACGGATTCCTTACTGGCTACCGCTACGTGAAGTGGGACCGAAAATCTATAACTCAGAGTCAATAGTGATCGGATTATTTTCTACCGACGCCTTCCCCGTCTCATGTCGGTGGAATCAATACAACCGGACGTGGATGGAGATGTTCCGCACGGAAGGTATAATCTTTGGTACACTCTACAACTATATCTAGACTCTACTAGAATCTGGACTGAAACTGCACGCTCTCTAAACTGAATTGCCGTGTACTTATTACAGGGCCGATGCTGCGATAAGATCAAAACAATCTTTTTCATTGGAACCCTGAAACTCAAAACCAGCGTTTGAAAGTCTGCTGCAGCATCCTCTGGTGCTTCCCAAATGAACCAGCCTCCAAGATTGCGAATTCCAAATTCCCAATTTAAGTATACACGAAGTTATTTGACTGTAAATTTACCTTTGAACAGCGGGTTTTTCGTAACCGGAATACTCATATCTCTATTTCTTAAACCTTGATTTCACATGGCCAGCGTGGAATCCGTGTCCTGTTCTGAAATGAATACCAAAGCAACCAAACAAAAGAACACAATCTAAATAAGCAGTTAAGGAAAAACAAAAATCCTTCAAAACTGTTGTCGGTAACTGGCGCATATAAAAAGCATTTAATTCCGGGAGGGAAAATCATTATAAAATATTTCAAAGAACAAAGTGAATCCAGATGTTGGTGATTGCGGCGCCCATGCACTAAGCCGTCATACAATCTCGGAAAAGGAAGCAAACTCTGATATTCACATGTTCCTGCAGATTTATTTCTACCAATTGAAATACCTCCCTTATAATGGGAGGGCGGAGCTGACGATGATTGATCCTAATGGAATCTGCTTTGCTTGCATCTTCGAAAGCAGCAATACTGTATTTCTATCTTTAATATCTCTTTTTCTTCCTTCTCAGGGTTCTTTTGAAGAATGTCGCCCGGAGTTACAGGCAATAGAAGCATATGAAACTATGAAACGGATAGATGCGTTCGTTCAATAATTCATTGAGTTAAGGCTGATGATGAGCGCAAAATACTGAATCCGGACTGAAACAGCACGCTCTCTGAAATGAATTCCCTGTGTACTTATAACAGGGCCGATGCTAAGATTACATCAAAACAATCATTTTCCCTGGAACCCTGCAACTCAAAACCAGCGTTTCAAAGTCTTCTGCAGCATCCTTTGATGTTTCTCAAATGAACCATCCTCCGAGATTGCGAATTGTAAATTCCCAATTTAAGTATACACGAATTTGTCTGAATATCAATTTACCTTTGAACAGAGGGCTTATTGTACCGGAATTGATATACTCATATCCCGATCACTTTAACCTTGATTTCCCATGACCAGTGTGGAATCCCTGTCTCCCTCTCAAATCAACACCAAAGCAAACAAACAAAAGAACACAATTAAATACGCAGGTAAGGAAAAACAAAAATCTAAGATCGACGTTTCATCCTTCAAAATTGTCGTCGGTAACTGACGTATAGAGAACAAACATTTAATCCCGAGAGTGAAAATCCTTATCAAATATTCTAAAGAACACAGGGAATCCAGATGTGGGTGATGACGGCCCCCATACACTAACACATCATACAATTTTGGAAACAGGAAACAGTCTCTGATATTCAAATGTTCCTGCAAATTCATTTCAACCAATTGAAATGCCTCCCTTATAATCGGCGGGCGGAGCTGAGGATTATGGAGCCTGATGGAATCTGCTTTGCTTGCGTCTTCGGAAGCAGCTACATTTCTATCTTCAATATTTATTTTCTTCCTTTTCAGGGTTCTTTTGAAGACTGTCGCCCAGAGATACAGGCGATAGAAACATATAAAACTATGAAATGGATAGATACGACAGAGACAGGAACGTTGTTTCCACTGATAGATCAGACTGGAACTTGGGGATATAGACTCATGAGGTAGATTTTGGACGGAGATGAGGAGGGACTGCTTTCCCAGACAGTGGTGAATCTGCAGAATTCTCTGCCCAATGTTGCAGTGCAGGCTACCTTAGTAAATATACTTAAGCCAAAGTTGGATAAATTCTTGCAAAGTAGGGAAATTAAGGGTTATGGACAAAAGCCGTGTAGGTGGAGATGGCACCATGGTGAGCTCGGGTAATTTATTTTCTCATCATTGACAGATCATGGTGAGTCAGGGATTCTACTGGGATACACACAGGTAGAGTCCATGAACCTTCGTTGAGACAATCAAAGTTATTTGTCTGGAAATACAGATTCTCTGTACCTCACTGATCATTTTTGCACGGCGTGTTTCAGAATTTATGTCCCTGGGTGGGTTCGAGGGTAAATCTCTTTGTTCAGTGGGGGACTCGAGTCAGATACCGTGGGTGAGGTACAGAGCGATCTAGGGCTGGGTAGCGAGCGGTTTCTAACTCAGCATAATGAATTCGGGAAACTCTGCAAGTTGAAAGGACTTGGATATGTGTAATTGAAGTGGATACCTTCAGAAACACGTGTTGGGAAAATGGCCGCAATAGGAGGAGATTGTCGGTCACCCCGGCGGTGAAGGGAAAGCTGCTGGGGATGCAACTATCGATCTACTATCGGAAAGGGGGCAGCAAGGGGAGCAAATCAAAGCAGAACATCCATACACCGCACCGTTCGGGCTGCAGCAGATTAAGAAAATTGCTAAATACATCGGCACATGTCTGCTCGGAGACGATCCTTGAGAGCTTTTCCAATCAACTAGTCATCAGAGAGCAATACATGACTCCCAAGGAAGGAAAATAACCATAATGTGTTTGCATTCAAATATACACTCAGCTTCACGAGATCTACAACGACGTGATGGTTTGAAGAAGGCAATAATGATTGTTCTGGGTCATGACAAAGTGGACCCTGTAGACGCACTCGTAAATGTTACGAGAGGATGAGGTGAACATCACACTGCATTTGCACTCAGTTTATGGACTGTTTTCCAGGGTGAGTATGGAGCAGCATTAGAGCTGTACCATTTAAGAATTGAAGCCTCAAATAGATCGTTGAGGACGGTTGAGTCTCACAGTACCGACGATTCGAAAACGGTACTGAAACCCACACATACCGAGACATGGATAGTGAGAAAATGTGCAGAGCGTCGAAAGAGGAGATACAAAGACCATTAAAACTTTCTAATGGGAAGATGCTGCCTAATAAATAAAAGTCTGTCTGGAGAAATGAGGGAAGGGGACCTCCCTGGCACACTATCAAAAGGCAAATAAGAGCAGAGGAAATGGAACAGGGCTAGGAGCAGGGGGAACTGAAGCTGGAGTATTTAATTGGTGCAACTGTGGTCAAGGGGTCACATTAATAAATAATACCCAAACCTGAGACATGAAAGCGCAAAATAAAACGGTTTTCAATTGAAGGGGCCAGCAAGACCGAGACTACAAAATAATATGGTTCACACACAACCATCCAGGGAATCGGACGCTGAGCTTCAATGACGGTATCAGAGCTTACCGACATGGGTGTGTGACCAAAAGGTGGGATGAAACCAGACGACCTTTAGTTAGTTGAAGGTTTTTCAGACCACCCTGTTGCCTTGTTATGGACACTACCAGATCTCGAAAATACCGTCAACACCACTAATGTGAAAAAGAAGCAGATTAGAAGATGCAATGTAAAATTATCCTACGTGGATTCACAGGACAATAACAAGTGGGACATAATGTATAAGTGTACCATTGAAATTTAGAATAGGAGACGTAGTGTTGAAACATTCAGTAGTTTTGGTGAAGTAACCCAGGTAGCAGGAACATTTACTGGGGATTTGTTTACTGGCCAAAGCCGGATTTGTTTTCAGCCACTTAATTGTATGATTTAGAAGTTGCAACTAGCATGAATACATACACAACATATAGATCGCAGTAGGAGAATATGAGGATAGAATATGCACAATGGGTGAAATGTGGATCAAACCGGAGGAGATGAGCAATGATAGAAAGGTGCAGCGAATTAATGCATAGAACTCAGACATATTTCCAAGGCACTAGCATGACAGCGGAAAGATGGCTGGCAGTTTGTGCATTCAAGATCTAGATTTCCAAACCATAGAAGCAATATGGGTTTCTCCCCAGAAAGCAGAGGAAGATGTCGGTTAGGTAATACAGAGTTTGCTCCAACAAGGAGTTCTGAGGCCGTAGTCTCCACTAATAACTCACCCATATGGCCAGTGAAGAAAACAGCTGGTGGCTGGGCGTTCACAATAGACTCTCGACAGCTTGGAATCGGTTATGAAACTGCCTGCTCCCCGTTAACTGAAAGGGCTGTTTTACCTTCCGGGGCTGGCTGGCTACTGTAGGGATCACATCGTTGGATTTTCCAGTAAGACAGCTTCTTTAATGGAATGAACCATTCTCATTGGAAGTGGCGACAACAGATACCACCCTCTTAGCTGTGGTGTTACAGGCGACGCATGAGAAGTTAAGACCAGCAGTGTGTGCATCACGCATGCTCTCAGCAGTTGAACAGGAGGTATTGTTTATGAAAACCATTTGCTAGTGGTTGTCTGGGCGGTACAATATTTTGCCTACATATTGGAATTTAATCCACTTACAGTACTGACAGAGCACACGCCCTTACAATTACCGGTAGATGGAATAATTCAAAATGGTTGAGTAAACCAAAGAAGAGTCATTAGATTTACATTGCTTGCAAGCAATAAATATTACTGTAAAGGGTATAAACGCAACATTCATATTAGCCGATAACCTGCTGTACCAAGGAAGTGTAAATGTGTCTCAAGCTATGACATCAAATGGTCTCAAGGATCGGTTTGTATCAAAAACAAAAAAATGGGTGAAAGATCAGATAAAGTAACGACTGAGAACAAAGGCACAATTATTTGTATATATTTCCTCATCAGTACAGGATGGTGAGAGGAGAACTGGCTGAGGCACCTATGTAGAGGATGAACATGCCAGGATATGTGTACTATAGCTTTAAAGTTAGCGAACCCCATGAGTGCAAAGGCAGCAGAATTTGCAGCTGCAACTTACCTGGTTAGAGCCAGAAAGTTTTTCGCCGGAGGTTTTCGCCAATCTGATCTTACGGAGTTTGCCTTACAGAACATTTGCCTCTGTGGGTAGCCGGAGGGCTTGTTTCAACTGGGCGGCAGCTCCTCGCATCTGCTCATCTATTACATATATATTTAAGGAGGCAAAGGGAAAAATATGGATTCATGAAGGGAAATAGAAAGGGTGAATAATTATAAGGTGCTTTATTTTGCAGAAATGGCAGCCACAGATTGGGGAAACTGGGAGGCAAAGGAACAACAGATTACGATACTGGACACACACACACACACACACACACACACACACACACACACACACACACACACACACACACACACACACACACACACACACACACACACAATGATAGTAGGGGCAGGGACAAAAATATACAAAGAACAGAAGAGACTATCTGTCAAAGATGGAGTTGTCCTTAATGAATAAAAGATTCTGCTTTCAGAGGAAGGAAGAAACCAGATGACCCGCTGGTACCATATTGCATGGGGACACCAGGGATGCAACCGCACCCCAGAAAAGGTCATGAAAGTGGGCTGGTGGCCTAAGAAGAAGGATGGTGTTGATAATTTGTGAAAACTTGCTTGATTTATGCACAATATAATCCTCACAGAAATGTAAGGAAAAGAGGCCTTCAACACACCAGACCGGTAGAAGGGCCTTGGACTACTTCACAATTAAATTATTTTTCTTAGCGCCAGCCCCAGGAGGATACAGATATACCGTGGTAATAATAGATAGCTTTATGACGTGCGTGAATAAATATTCAATTGCTGGGTCTAGCTCGGAGAATCGAAACGGATTAAGGCACACAAGCATTCTCAGCTATGACAGACACAGCAAAGGCCACTGCAAAAATCTTTACGGAAAGGATATTCACTTGCTGGGGACGACCACGGAGTACACATATTGATTTAGGCACACAGTTCACGGCCCAGATAATGGAAGATGTGACGGCACTATTAGAGATCAAATGGAGATTTCATAAACTCCGTAGACCGCAATAAAGAAGAAGTGTGGAAAGGAAATGTTTCCATAACATGGGTCAGCATTTTGTTTTGATAATATAACATTTTCAACAGGTTACTCCCCTTATAAATTCATCACTGGAAGGGGCATGAAAGGTTTAGAGGAGTTGTTTGGATGAAATTTATCACAACACGAAATCAGAGGGATTGTGTCAGAAATGTGGGTACTACAATGGAACAGTCCATGTAAGAGGCCAGTTATGTGGCAGCCCACCAGTAGGGGAAGACGAAACAACAGAGTAAGAAATGCTTTGACTCAGAGGTCAGTCTGGTTTCTAAATTGTTTAGGACAAATAGTGATGACTAGAATACACACACCTTCATTATAAATTCGAGGCTTTTGCAGGGCTGTTTGAAATTATTGGTAAACCAAGTCCATCAGTGTACAAACTACTGACTTCCACAGATAAAATGTGGGTGGTACTGTATTAACCATCTGAAATTGGTGGAAGTGAAACAGAAAGGTTATCACCATCGGTACCGGATGTACATGACGGCCCTGACTTGGTTGACTTGAGAATGGAACAACTGTTCCAACAAGATTGGGACAGGTTCTATCAATGGGGGATTGTCAGTTCCCTCATCCTAAGAAAGAGGGCAGTTTTGTTAAAAAATCAAAAAGAAAGGTAACCGTCCGAGTGCTTGTCCTCCTCCACTTTTCCTGAAACAAAATCAGCAGAGGACAGTGGACGCCTTGGGTCCAAAGACAACTGAGAGTCCAGATTGGACGGTATGGAAAAAAAGTAGAAAATATGGAGTTAAAATAACTGAAGATTTTCACTGGAAATAAGAGCAGATATCCCCCTTTTGTTACAGGTTTCATTCAACATGATGAGAATATTGCATTTCGTTGCGGTGGCATTAACCATGCCTGAGACAGAGTAAGTTTGCTCCAGAGCCAGTACGGCGGACAAATGTGTCAACAGTTATGTCACTGCTTGGAAAACACTCAGTGAACAACAACAACAACAAAAAAAACGTGGTTTCTCAACGGACACGCGTGATACGATCTGACAAAGGAGATGTAGGAGACTGACATTTATATTATGCACAGTAATGAAGGAGAATTTCCAGATCCAATGCACTGATACAGATGAGGATATGTGGGAATATGTTGTTACTCATTTGCCACCAATCCCTCACTTGACGGCAGCCTGGACATGTGTTGTGTAGGAGGCAAGGGAGATAATCCATCGATAGACGGAGCAAACTGAACTAATTAGCAGACACGCTGATAAGGCAAATGAACTATTCAGCTACCCAGGCTTTTGGAGTAAGTTTTCGAATCGGGGGATAAACGTACAAATATATCTGTGGATGAGAATAGTAACACATGCTGCTGTAATTCCAGTTTAATTCACCCTCATAATTGATTGCTCAGTGTGTATCAACCGAGAAGAGGAAGGCAGAAATAATGGAAAAGAAATCAAGGACAATTCTTTCAAGAAATAGCAGAGAATGCGATCAGTATGCATTCGGCCAGTTTAGTTAGTGAACGTTAGTATTTTATACAGAATGTAATTGTTCATTGGGGTTCCAGAGGAGTCCTTTGGGCAGCCATCTGAATGAGTGGGTGTAATGATTCCAAGATGAAGAAGAGGCAGATGTTGGCCAGAGGAAACTACAGTCTAATTAAGGAGAGGGGAAGCCAACAGGTTGTCTTAGTTTTCCACCGATTTGGTGGTCTTTGTACTGACTCTTGCTCTGGGATAATGCACATAGAATGCTCTCGGATGAGTAGCTACTAATTATGTAAACTGCTAGACCTACAAAAGAAGCAACTTGTAATCTCGTTAGACTCTGTCTGGTGTTGTCTTTTAACTGGTCTGGACCAGTCAGAGTTAAAACAAACACAAGTAAGCAAAGCCGGGGAAGGCAAAGCCATGATAATACGTTGATTGTATTCCTGTACGATGACTAGTGAGAAGCTGAAGCAGATAGCTCAGGTGACGGGGGGAGCCAATGGGATTGAGATCCAACAGTTCAGATGATGAGAAACACTGTAAGAGTTTGGAGCTCCAAATACGGCGGGACGATAACACTTCAGCAACGAGAGACCAACCATCGCAGATAAGGAGGAGCCCACGGACACGGTGATACCAGGAGCGCGATGAATATCTAACCAGCGTAGAGTGCATTGCCCTGTGGGGAAAACTGATAGAGACTCGGTGCAATCCCTGTGTAACCCCACTGGTCACGATTTCCAACATCGAAAACGGCCCATTTATTACGTCTCTCTCTTTTGAGTCCACAGAAGTACCTTAACCGTAACACCGAGAGTTTATCAGAAAAATTCTTACATTCCACCCACACCACTTTCTCCAGTTCCCCATTTTCCATCTGTTTATCCTTTTCTGAACCCATGTTGACTCTGCCAACGCTGGTGTTGCTCTCCATCCAGCCCCGTGGGTGGGGATGTGGGGTCTGGGTCTGTGTGCCCCTGCATGCAGGACATTGTGTATAGAATACAATGGAAAGATTGACTGTATGTGGTTCACTTTAACAGATGTATTGGAAACGTGTGTCTGAATTCTGGGCTTATTGTGGGACTGAATATCTCTGCTGTCTGAAACTGTGGAACTGATGGGCTGTTCTGTAACACATGATATGTGTGAGAGAGGTGTGGCTGCTCCGTACCTTGCCCCCGGACAGGAGGTAACATCGGATTCGAATGAAGTCTTTCCCTGTGCGTAGGAGAAGGAAACTGAGTAAATGAAGGAGAGCTAAAAGTCAGACGGCTGTGTGGAGTGGCCGGTGCAGTCACTGCCAGTATCTATCTGTCTGTCTGTCTGTCAGTCCTTCTCTCCTTCTCTCTCTCTCTCTCTCTCTCTCTCTCTCTCTCTCTCTCTCTCTCTCTCTCTCTCTCTCTCTCTCTCTCTCTCTCTCTCTCTCTCTCTCTCTCTCTCTCTCTCTCTCTCTCTCTCTCTCTCTCTCTCTCTCTGTCCCTCTCTCCCTCCAGTAAGTCGACGATCTCTCATCAATAAGAGTACCACAATAGTCACAGAAAATGTCTGCACATTCTTAGATTGGTGACGAAAATGAGACGACACTAACTACACTGAATTGGGAAATTAGAAAGAGACAGCCATGGAATGATAGATTATTATGACAGAGAAATAGTTTCTTCCGCCCATCCAGATCCTCCCGCCATGATCTTGCGCCTCGCCCCATTTATCCGTCTCTCATCCTCGTACCTACACAACCTTCATTGCAATGATGTAATTGAATCTGCAACCACAACGTACGCTCACAGATCCTTCCACACACGCTGGACCCTCTCAGCGAATAAGATTTACCACTTATCGCTCTTGCGTTTTTCACTTTTTTCCCCAAACCTATGAATTCCAGTAGCAGATTCACTCAGAGGATGTGGAAAACTTCCGGGCATTCACCCTTTCTGTATGTGACGCTCACAATTTTATATGCTTCTGTAAGATCTCCATTAATTTTCCTGAGTTCAATGGAATAAATTCTTAACCTATTCAGACTATTCCTCTAAATCTTGTCCTCAGTCCCCGAACTCTTCATTTCAATTTATCGCTGCACACTTTGAAGCTTATTGACATTTCAAAACTGTAGGTAGCGGATCGGATCAAACCTGAATATTCTATCTACAAACTCGCCAACGTATTGTACAGCTACAACATAACGTCTCAACTCATGTACTCAGTGATCTGATTGTGAAGGCCACAGTGATTAGAGCGCAATACAAGACGATCTGCCCGTGACGCCGCTCTCCTGGAATTATCTCTCTGTAGCCCCAGGTCTCTTTTTAAATATTGCGCACCAAATTACACCTATTGAATATCTGCTTCTTATCCTGTTGTGTCTTTCCTCAAAGACCACCCCATACTTGCCTGTATTAAATTCCGTCTGCCATTTGTCAACCCATTTTTCAGCCAGTCAACATCAAGCTATAAGTTTGGATAGAGCTCCTGCCTTTAAAAACGTTCCCAATCTCGGGTTCATCATCAATTCTACTGATTGTGTTTTCGACATCGTCATCTAAATCATTAAAATACATGACAACTAACAAAGGACCCAGCATGAATCCTGCAGTGCCCATGTCACAGTCAATCAAACATCCACTCTCTGCTAATCCAGAAACGAACGTCCACCAATCTGTCCACAAACCGCAGTTAAAGTCGTGTGGGCGCGAAAACTTCTATTATCAAAGGTCCCTGGAATATTGTTGTCGATCTCTTTTATATGCTTAGAAGGACGTACATGTAGCGTGTTTTATTTTGACATATGTCATCAATTGTTATTTGTGCCTTTCGAAATGACTAGGACAACCGAATGAAATAAATGATGCTATCTCCCCGTTCAATAAGGTGTACTCCATTTCACCTGCCGAGCTAAAGTCCTGTCCCCCAATGTCACAGGTGGATGTGCTCGGCTGAATGAGAGAAAATAAATCTGTTTGAAGTTGATTATCTATGTTTATTGTTCAAGATGGTAGCCTATGTTAGAAACAAAACTGATCTGAAAATGTTCCACTTCAGAATCTGAAGCCACGTGTCTTGGAAATCAAATTGGCAATGTTGATATTCTATTTAGCTTTAACCTGAAGCATCCTTGAGAAGACAAATTCATGGCACAGTGTCATGAAACTTTAATGTCAGTGTCTGTGTGGCTGGTTGTTCCTGATGTGACTGACGTGGTAACCACACTAATTGCCTCAGTGGAATTACTCTCAATTGCTTATAAATGCATAAAACCGATCAACGATCCATAAGAGCAGTTATCGTACATCTGAACGCTGTTTCTGCCGGAATATGGGATATCCAGCGATTTACTACATCTCTGCCATTTTCCATCCTGTAATTGTAGTGTTCGGTGTCCCTGGTAAGATATTGGAATCTGGTCACTATATGTGTAGCCAACGTCTTGCTTTTGTTCCTCTGCACAGCTCGGACATTCCGCCAACACAAATTCTACCCTCGTATGATTTTTTTTCTCCCTACAGTGGAGGGTTCAAGCATCTGATAGCTTTGTTTTCATCTTCCATATTTTATTCCATGTGATATTTTCCCTGTCAATTACGCTGGTGCCGATATTGGCACAGTATGATAATTTCACCTTGATCGACTTATGAATCGATACTGGTCTTTGGTTTTCTAGGTCAAAGTCTTTGTCAATACGGATACTTCGACTTAACAAAAAACAACATGATAGCTTTTTTCTAATGACCGGCCAGTCTATTTTCGAGACGCAGGTCTGCGTCAGGTAAATAGAACGTGTGCTTTCTATCTGATTGATCCCACTACATATATTCCCTTCAGATGTTTCACCTCAAGTAATAGGAATGCTGTTGTTTATGGAGCGGTTGATCGTTTACGTGCGTCGTGGAAATCAGACGCCGCTCTGAACTGTCGGAAGGTCGGCAGCCCACTGTCTCTCCAGTCCATTATAGACAACTCGCTGTAGTGCACTGCGAAGCCCACACAGATTGGATTCCTGCTCCCTACTTCCCACAAAATGTATATCCTGCATAGCATCGAAAAAATATTAGGAATTCCAGCAGTTGTAGCTAACGATGTTTCTGTTTTTATTCCACCCGTCTCCAAATTTCTTGTAGTTAATTTAGCCGCGATTGTGATCCTATCTCGGGGAAAATGCGGACTCTCCAAATGCATCACCCGTTACTTGGTTGGAATGGCAACAGCGGATCTGATGGTGGTTATATTTGTCGCTTTAGTGGAACAGACCAACTATATCTACATTTACTCCAGATCCCTGCTCATCACTCCTGAATGCGCGCTGACATTTATCTTTGTTGTTGCAACAATAGACTGTTCTGTTTGGTTTACGGTCAGTTTTACCTTAGATCGTTTCATCGCAATATGTTGTCGAAAGCTGCAGGAAAGATACTGCACTGAGAGAACAGCAACGGTGGTGATTTTGACGATGGTTTTAGTGATCTGCGGGAAATGTGTCCCCTTGTACTTTGCCATAGAGCCTTACATGATTATTGACAACATACCGTGGCGTTGCGCATTCACACACGAATGCGCTACTTTACCCCTGTGGAAAATATACGAAACACTGGATAGCATTTTTAGACCGTTGTTACCGATCGGTTTAATTCTAGTGTTCAATGGGTTAACAGTAAGACATATCATTGCCGCAAATAGAGTCCGCAGAGGGCTTCGGATCAGCAGTGATAATCAGAATGATATCGAGGTGGAAAAACGCAGAAAATCGATGATTTTTTTGTTTGCTATATCAGCTAATTTCATATTATTGTGGATACCTTTTGTAGTTCGTTCCCTGAAATGGCAACCGCAAAACTATTTTTATCAGGACAAATATTTAAGTTCTCCTGTATATATACTACAGCAATTTGGGTTCATGTTGCAAATACTTAGTGTGTGCACCAATACTTGTATCTATACACTGGCACTGAAGAAATTCAGAAACGAGCTAAAAAATGGAGTGAAGTCTGTATTTACATTAAATGGCCATCTGTGCAGATAACACCCATGTCCAATTGCAATTCAACACAGTCTCCGAAGAAAACTGGTTTGGCAAATATGTCATAAATTCAAACAACCGTGTGCCTGGCCATCCTTCAATCGCAAAAACCACGGAAGATTGCACACGTCAAACAGTTAAGTTAGGCCACTGGGCAATGATTGTTACATTGGTTGATTTACTCCGCACTATCGCAGAGTCTTGGCAATCACAAGGGGAGGAATGGCTTCTGGACAATCCCGGGTTCAGATGTTTCAAAATGGACAGAGTCGAGTAAAAGAGAGTAAAGGTAGTGCCATTGAAAATGAGAGAGAGCACGATAACAAGACAGTCTTCATCTGTATATCTTTTCACTTATTCAAGGAATTGAATCAGGCTCATAAGTGAGGACCTGCTCCCACTAAAGCATGCTGACTGTTCCCATCCAAATACGTTTCTCCAGATATTCATAAATTCGCTCTCTAAGCATCTTCTCCAGTAGCTTTCCCACTACTGATTGAAGACTCACTGGCTTGTAATTCTCAGGACTATCCCTATGGCATTTCCTGAACAAACATATAACATTGACTGTCCTCCAATCCCCTGGCGGCCAGTGAAGACGCAAATATCATGTCCAAAAGGGCAGTAATATCTTTGTCCGCTTTCTCTAATTACATGGGGTATATACCTTCTATCACTGGTGAAAGGTTTATTTTAGTGTTTAACAAATTTCCAACGCATAAATCTTTACGTACGTACGTCCCAGTATATCGGCCTTTTTACGCTGGATCCACATTCATCAAGGTCTCGCTCACTGGTGAATACCGAAGCAAAGTATCATTAAAGACCTTCAAAGCCTCCTTGCAATACAGAGACAAGCTTCCTCTTTTATCTTTGACATGACCCACCCTCTCTCTCGTCACGCTTCTGTTCTTCATGTACCTTAATGCGACTCCCTAAAGCATTCTCATGTCCCTTTCTAATCCTTCTAATTCCAGTTAATTTCCTTTCTGGCTATCTTGTGACTTTCAAGAGCCTTGTCTGATCATTTCTTCCTGAAGCTTAAGTACCTTTCTTTCTTCTTCTTGACGATGTGATCCTTATCTCTCGTCAACCAGGGTTTACTTTACACTACCTTTCATTCCTATCCTCAGTGAAACAAGCCTACACTGAACCGCAATCAACTTTTCCATTAGCAATCATTTGTTGCTCATTTCAAGTAGCAAACAATTTTCGACTCCAAGTACCTATCTAATAGCACCAATTAATCACATTCCATTATATCAGCTCATACCCAGTGTAAGGATATATTAAATATCGAATAGTTGATCCGCGAGGAGACCTGCAACATTTTCTAATACTAGATTCTGAATGGACTGTTCTCTCGTTCGCCTGCAGACTTGTGGAGAAATTCTGTCACATCTCAACCTTTTAACCTCAGGAAGTGCCAATGAATATTTGGTAAGTTTAAGTAGGCTGTGACAACAACCATGTTAATATGGCACCTGGGCAAAATCTATCTCCTGATGAGGTCCTCATTGTCCCCGTACTTTTTACTCTTTTGAGATAGTGTGCTTCTGAGCTCTAATCACAGTCTACCAATAGACAATCTCTCCACTGTTTCTTCCCTTTCTCCAGCAGTGTTACTATCATACTCTCCTTGTGTTTCAACGACACTCACTTTACTATCTTTTACCCGACTCTGTCAATTTTGAAACATCTGAACACGGGTATGTACAGAAGCTATTCCTGCCCTTCTGTTTGTCAAGTCTCTGTGACAGTTTGGAGTAATTGAAACAATGTAACAATTACGACAGTTTATTGAACGCTTCCCGAATTTCCTACCTTAACTGTATGAAGTATGTAACCTTCCCTAATTTTGCAATTTCAGAGTTACCAGGCTAATAGTTGTTTGATTTCATGAACTACTCATTTTAAAAACTGGTTTATTAGAAATCTCCGCTGAATTGCAATTGTAGCGGGCGTTATCTACACAGATGACCATTTAATGTAAACACATACTTCATTCCATTCTTCAGTTCCTTTCTGAATTTCCTCTGTGTCAGTGTATAGATACAAGTATTGGTGCACATACTCAGAATTTGCAACATGAAACCAAATTGTTGTAGTATATATACCGGGGTATTCAAATATCTGTCCTGATACAAATAGTTTTCCGTTTGCCATTTCAAGGAATGAGCTACGTAGGGTATCCAAAATAAAATGAAATTAGCTGATATAGCAAACAATAAAATCATCGATTTTCTGCGGTTTTCTATCTCGTTATCCTGTTGATTTTCATTGCTGTTCCGAAGCCCTCTGCGGACTCTGTTGGCCGCAATGATATGTCTCACTGTTAACCCATTGAACACTAGAATTAAGCCGATTGGTAGCAACGGTGTCAAAATGCTGTCCAACAATTCGTATCCTCTCCACACGGGCGAGGTAGCATATTCATATGTGAGGGTGCAACGCCACGGCATGTTGTCAATGATAACATAAGGTTCAATGGCAAAGTAAAACGGGACACATCTCCCGCAGCTCACTATAACCACGGTTACCATAACGACTCTTGCTGTTCTCTGAGTGCAGTATCGTTCCCGGAGCTTCCGACAACATATTGCGATGAAACGATCGAAGGTAAAGCTGACCGTAAACCAAACAGAACAATCCCTCGTGACAACCCTAAATACAAGCGTCAGAGCGCATACAGGAGTGATGAGAAGGGATCTGGAATAAATGTAGATATTGTTGGTCTGATCCACTAGAGCGAAAACTAGAACAACCATTAGATCTGCTGTTGCCATTCCAACCAGGTAACGGGTGATGCATTTGGAGAGTCCGCACTTTCCCCGAGACAGGATCACAATCGCCGTTAAATTGACTGAAAGAAGTTTGCAGGAAAAAAAGCATCAACACAGAATTAACGTTAGTTGCAACAGTCTGAATGCCCACCATTCTTCCAAGGCTATGCAGGGTAGAGTTTATTTTTTTGGAAATAAACAAAACAGAAATCCATAATGTTCCGGCTTCATCGGTGCACCCCGGCTGGAGGACAAGAATGTACCGGAGTTGCCGACCTTCCGACAGTTTGGAGCGAGGCATCTGATTACTACGACGCACGTACCGTGGAACGGTAGATCGCTTCATAATTAACACCATTTCAATGATTAGAGATGTAACAGCTGTAGGGTTAATCCGTAGTGAAATTAATGAGTTTCAAAGCATGTTACAATTTAGTGATTATGCAACAACTGACATCCATATCGATTTTCGACTGGCCGGTCATTTGAAAAAGCTGCCGATCTGGAAAAGCGACCACTGTCGTATCGGAGAGCCGAGCAAGATTAAACTATGAAGCTATGGCAGTATTGGCAACAACGTTTTTGACAAAAGAAAAAAAAACTCATCATATCGGAAAAATAAGGACACTGAAGCTGACGGTAGCATTTGTGCTAATAAAATTCCGAACAGTGCAGCGAAACAAAAGCAAGACGACGGCACCATACATATAGTGACCAACTCCGGTATCTTACCAGGTACACCGATCGCTACAATTGCAGGGTAGAAAATGCTCGCAATGTAGTAAATTGTTGCATATTCCATATTCCGCCAGAAGCAGCGTTCAGTTGTACGGAATGTTCCAACTGCTCATATGGACCGGTGATCGGTTTTACAAAGTTATATACAAGTCAGAGCAATTCCACTGAGGCAATTATTCTGATTATGACATCAGTCACATTCGGGACAACCAACTACACAAGCAATTAGATTATATATTTAGCATATATATTCAGGTTTTTTCTCCCATCCCTTTATGTTTTTCCTCTTTTTCTGCTTATCTCTCTGCCTGTTCTCCATCTCCCTCTGGTGCACCCCTCCCCCTTTCTTCCTCCCTCGGTCTCCCGTCCCATGATAATTTCCCTTCTCTAGCTCTGTATCCCTTTTGCAACTCAGCTTTCCGGCTCTCAGCTTCACCCCACCCCCTCCGGTCTTCTCCTAACATCTCACATTTTCCCCTCCCCCTCCTACTTTCAAATCTCTTACTATCTTTCCTTTCAGTTAGCCCTGACGAAGGGTCTCGGCCTGAAACGTCGACAGTGCTTCTCCTTATAGATGCCGCCTGACCTGCTGTGTTCCACCAGCAGTTTGTGTGTGTAGCATAAAATATAATTCATTATATTCACTCTGAAACAGTGTGGTGAAACTCCAAAGTGCTGATTATGTCCCCATGAAACAAAGCTGAGTCAGCACATTTTATTTTTGCTCCTACAGGTGAAAATCCCATGTAGTCTTACAATTTCCATTCAGACACATCAGCCTAAAACAACATGGATCCAAAACTGGTTTAGCGTAAGAGGCCAGAGAGTGAATGGTTGATTCTTTGCATGTGAGGTGTCTGCAGTCGAGATTGATGTTAGGTCCGTTGTTATTTATCATCCATATGGTAACAGATTGTCCAAACTTTAAGATTTCATGTAGAATTATTTTGTTTACATGTATGTACAGTCACATACATTGTACAGTCAGATATGCGATCAGATTAATATGAATTGATAAATCTGATGACCTAGTGAAAAAGGCCTTCCCCGAGCCTGTTGGTCCTGACCTCCGTGCTGCTGTATCACTTGCCAGAAGGAAGTACCTGAAACAGTTTATGGTTGGCGTGGTTGGAGTCCCAGTTTCGGGCCCTTTTACCGCATCTACTGCCGTATATATCCTGCAGAGAGGAAGGTTCATGTCCTCAGATACGATGGGCTGTCGGCACCACTCACTATAGTGCCCTGGGATTGTGGGTAGTACAGTCCAAACACTAGCCCGTGACAGAGCCAGTCAGCATGCTGTCGATGGTCCCCCTGTACAAAGTCCTGAGAATTGGGGGACTCATGCCAAACCTCTTCAGACGTCTGTGATGAAAGAGACTCTGATGTCCTTTTTTCACCACCCAGCTGTTATGTAGAGTCCAGGCGAGGTCCCCGGTATTGTGTAAACCAAGGAACTTGATGCATCTCTTCCTGTCAACTGGCCTGTCTCTGTTTCTCCTGTAATATACGATCAGCTCGTGCATTTTTTCAACATTCAGGGTGATGTTGTTTTCTTGGCACCGTCAGAGAGTCGACTTATTTTCTGTGGGTTGTCGCATTATTGTTGGAAAGAAGGCCTATCAATATCGTATCTGCAAATTTGATCAGCAGGTTGGAGCTGTGCGTGGGAATACGGTCGTTGCTGTATAGAGAGTAGAGGAGAAGACTCAAGACACATTTATGGCGGGGGGGGGGGGTAGTCCTGATTTTAGCATCAGATGGCCAGGGACTGAGTGACCCATTCCTTACCACCTGCGGGGATTCAAAAGGAAGTCGAAGATCCAGTTGCACAAATCAAGATGGAGGTCTCTGAACTTCTTGTCGAGCCTGGGACTAATTTGAATGATGAACTGTGGTCCAATAAGAACATTCTTACGTATGCATACCCCTTTTCCAGGTGAGTTCAGTTCTGTGGCTTTGGCATAGTGTTATGACCGGTTATGTTGGTAAGCGAATTGTAGTGTGTCCAATGTGGGTGGTAGCATGCTGCAGATGTAGTCCTTGACCAGCAAATCAAAACATTTATTTATGATTGAGTTGAGGGCAACAGGACATCAATTGTTCAGACATGCTACTTTGGTTTTCTTGGGACAGCAACAATCCTGTAAGTTTTGAAGCAGGAGGGAACTACACACTGGGAGAGGGAAAGATTGAAAAATGTCTGTGAATATAGAAGCCAGCTGTGCCGCGTACATTTCTAAAACTCGCCCTGGTTTCTACACGTTCATTCGCTGATGTAAAAGCTTGGGATTTAGTGGGTGACTGCGAAGCGATGGCGTTCCACAATGCGGTACCCAGTCTACGTTGGTTCTCACCAATGTGGAGGCTACCGCTCCACGAGAACCGGATGTAACAGTCTGACCTGATTTTCGTGAATGGTGGTTGGTGAAGGAGGAGGTGCAGATACAGGTGTGCACTAATAACGCCTGCAGGGTTAAGTGCCAGGAAGGAGATCAATAGGGATGGATAGCGGACAAGGGAGTGATGTGGAAAGTGATACCTGCAGAGAGCGGAGAAGGCGGTGGGGGTGACGTAAGGTATACGCATCGTCGTAAGATTCCGTTGGACACGGAGTAGTTATAGAGGATGGTATGTTCGTGGTGTGATACATCACCACATTGAGAACTTTTTTTTCCCCAGTTGTGATGCGAGAGGATGGTATGAGAGCAAACTTTCTGGAAAGTGAGACATACATATCGATAAATCCTCCATTCCTTCTGGGTGATGATTTCGTTCAGTCAAGCCAAGGTCAGGCATGATGTAAACTAAAATGCGGGAAGGCACGCCACACTTTGAGCGTGTGTGGAAGTTTTCTCCGGTCCATCAAAGGGAGATATCCACGGGATTCGGTCAGAACGGTCTATTTATGTGCCAGAAACTGTTGTTCTGCCAGCTCACCCTAAACTCCAGGTGATGTATCTGCGTTGAATACAATTACTACTGTTGTCGGTGTGAATGTGTTGATCACATAATGGTCAGATAAGTATCGTCAACATTTATTAGACTAAGTATCATCAACTCAGCCAGCCTTAAATTACTAATGTTTCAGGAAACGTGGTATTTTATCTTTAGGAAAAGCTATACATCTAATTAATTTAACCTGATAAAAAAAAACTCCAATACTTTAACAGAGAGCTATTGTGCACTGCCGAGTATAAGAAATCACAAATGTTTGGAGTTGTATGTCCATGGTATTAAAATGACCCTTTCTTAGAATGGCTCCATTTAAGCAAATGAAGCCACGGGACATGGTAAAGTGAAAAAATGGTGGAAAACATAGTTTCTCCAAGATATTTAAAAATGTTATAATGATGATAATGACGACGACTCGGTCCTCAGAGGCCAGCGTCGTGCACTTTCATGCCTTACAAGGCGCGGGACGAGAGACTGTGTGCGCGCCACTCCTCACACAGATTTTTGTTCAGTATTTTTCTTTATTTTACGAGGTCGAGTTGCGAGCTCAACACTCAGACCGGCACGAATGGAACGCGTACTCGGAAAAGGCCCGACTGGATTCGAACACGGGAACCTTCATTCCAGAGTCCCGCGCTGGTGTCACTGCGCCATCAGCCGACCCTAGGCGTGTGATAAACGTTAATCAAAAAGAGAGCTTCTAATATTTTTAAGGGAGCAGAATTGTTGCTGAATGATGCAAAGAATAATAAAACAGCAATAGTTAAAATCCGTGTTTCCTCACTACATTATAGCTGATGCGGCAGAGGTTGTGGTCACATAACTTGACTCTGTGGCCTTTCACTCCCCTGGATGACGCCCCGTCAAATCAACCTCAGCATACAAGACCCGTTGGAAGGTATTGAATATTTAATCTCTTCATATATCAATGTAACAGGTGCAGGATTTGTGATGATATTTTCAAGTTGTACAAGTTGTAATGCATAATATGGAGTATTGTATGTGTTCTGCTCCCCTACCGGTATGACCGATATCAATAATTTTGAAAGAGTGCACCAGTCAGCATACTTTCCAGAACGCATTCAGAGGAGTTTGCCAGGGTTGCGATGGTATGCCGAACCTCCGCAGGCTCCTGAGGAAATCGAAACGCTGTCGTGCTTTCTTCGTAATAACATTAGTATGATGGATCCACGGCAGGTCATCTGAGGTAGTGACGCACAAGAATTTAAAGTTATGAACCTACTCTAGCTCTGATCCTCCGATGAAGACTGGCTCATGGACTCTGGTTCACCGCTCTGCTGATAACTACAATCATGTCCTTGGTTTTACTGGCATTGAGTGAGAGGTTGTTGTTATTACACTTCTCGGCCAACTTTTCAGTCTCCCTCCGGTATGTTGATTGATCGCCACCTTCGATACAAACAGCAACATGGTGTCATCACCGAACTTGGATATGGTGTCGCAGCTGTATTTTGCAACACAGTGATAGACGTAAAGCGAGTAGAACAGGGGCTAAGTATACACCCCCGTGGTGCTCTTGTGCTGATGGCATTTGTGGAGGAAGTGTTTCGCTAATCCGAACCGACTGGTATCTACAAGTGAGGAAATCCTGTATCCAAATTGCACAAGAGGTTATTGAGATCCAGGTCCTGGAGATTACTGATTAGTTTGAGGGTATTGTGGTGTGAAATACCGAGCTGCGAACGAACGATAAAGAGAATGCTGATATCGGCATCTTTGTTGTCCTGATATCCCACGGTTTTTTGAGCAGCCAAAGAAATATTATCTGCCGTAGCGTCTGCAAGGGCCGGCGTTGATGCATTTGTGTAGCTCCTGTCTGAATGGTGACTTAATGAGTTCCAGTACGGCTACTGACACTTTAACACTGAGGATTTAATTTCCACTGGGCGATAGTCATTTAGCCAGATTACCAAGCTCTTCTTTGGCATCGAAATAATTGATGTCTGCTTGAAGCAGGCGAGTACCAAACACTTCCGGACTGAGAGATTGAAGATATCATGAACACACTGGGTAGTTGTTCGGTACAAGGCCTCAATACTTGGCCGTGTTCGAACGCGATGCTTTCTTCTTTTTCCCTCGCCTAAAGCAGCCCGCGCGTTATCTTCAGATACTGAGACAAAAGGATTATCGATGCGCGATGGTCCCTCACTGTACTGGGGGGCATTGAACACATCTGGAAGCGAAGTTCTGGTGTTCCTTACGTCGAAGGATTTAGCTTTGTAAGAGGTTATGATACTCAATCCCTGTCGCAGTTGTTGAACATCCCTCATTAACTTCGCCCGAGAGATGGCTTTCCGGAGATCATACCTGTACCTTTTGTAGTATTCTTGATCATCCGACTTGAATGCCTCTGATCTTGGTCAGCGGTCTTTGGATTTCATTGCTCATCCAGGCCTTCTGTTTGGGAAAGCCCTGAACGATTTCGTGAGGACACACCCATCCACAACCGTTTTAATGAACTCTGTAACGTTGTTGGTGTAGTCAGTCAGGTACAGATATATGTTATTGAACAGGACCCCGTCCAATGACTCAAGGCAATCCTGTGGCCATTTCTTTGTCTTCAGTGACCAACTCTTCGTTTTCTCCAATGTTTATGCCTTGCTCTTCAGCCGTCCTCTGTATGCAGCTCGCTGGAGTACAGTCAAGTGATTCGACTTGACAAAATAAGTTCTCGCGAAGGAACGACAGCAATTCCTTATCGTCGTGTGCTGTGTCCCCTGGTCCAGTAGGCTAAGTGCTGTTGATAATTGGCCAGGGTTTTCTTCAAACTGGCCTGATTAAAGTAGCCGACCATAATTTGAGAAAGCGTTGGAATGGGTCGTCTCTTGTTTTCACGCATCAAAGGACTGACTTGTAAACGGCCAGTTGCGTTTGCCATATCGATGATCTGATTGATATTATGACAAGCGGAGTCTGCTAATTTGCCGGTCACAGCAAGAGTGGATGTTTTGTAGACAGCAAGTGTGGCTGATGGTATTTCATACAAATAACTGAATGGGGTAGCACCTTGCTGGGACCCGACTTAAGTAAGCACAGAAACTCATGTATTTGAATCTATGAACAACCGGCATGGCGATTAAAATGTCAGGCAACATCTGTTGAGGATTATGGATAGTTGACTTTACTGCTCAGGACATCTGCTGTGGACCCTTCATAGAATCGATGATGCATAGATCATTAGGAGGGGATCGCTGCACACAATTAACCATTTTATTCTCATACACACATAAAGGGGTTCGACAATTAGAAACAGAATGCTGCCTGAGACATCATTTCTCCCAAAGCCCCGAAAAGCAGATATTTCAGTAGCTGCAATTGCAAGCCACTGCACAGCCGAAAGCTGAGTTTTTGCTGCTGGTTTCAGAATGCTGAATTCTTCCGCCTGCGTCTTCACCTGGACCTTCATTGTGTTCCTAATGGACAGTAGCTGAACTGACGCAGTATTTCTTCTGAAATCTGCTGTTTCATGAAATGTCAGGGAATCCAGCCCGGCTTCTGCAAACTTCTCTGTCTGAACACGAGAACGGCATGTTTCAGGAGTAGCTCGCTTTCTATATCCTTATGCTTTACTCTGCACGTGTACTTACGCCCCACTGCGTAGCAAATCACTGTCTAGCAGCTTAATAAGCACTTTATCTCCTTCCCTGAATCAATTACTTTCTGGTCCAACTTTCAACATCAACTGATGACTCTGTCACATATTTAATAATATTACCAGTGTGTTTTGCATTAAAACCTACCCAGTCACAATACATTCTCTGTTGTTCTGGGTTTTTTTTTTTGGGAGTAAGTGCGACAGCAGCGGTGGAGAATCCAGTCAGTAATACCGGGGTCCCTGTATTGTATCTCCCGCTGCATACTTGCCAACATCTTTGCTTGCGGCTCATTCTGGTAATGGTGAAAACAATGATGGTTTGCACCAATACGTTAAGGTTATTGCATCAAAAACTGAGAAAGAATCACAGGAACAATGTAACTGTGAATCATATTAAAGGTGCGTCCTCACAGAATAAAACTACAAGGCAGCGCGGACTTTACTGTTTAATTAAAGTTACAGTTATTTGCACTGATGAGGTGGACACAACACAGGATTACAGACTACGGTCGCCATTAGCGATGCTCATTAATATCCTTGTCATTACAAGGAGCAGCTTAACAACATCGTAATTGGTGTGGCAATCGCAGCATCGGCCGTCTCCTCAGGCTTCGTGGCCGGTGCTGCATTCACCCTTGTGAACTATGGCGTCTGATTTCCCCATTGACGATCCGGTACACTAGAGACGAGCAGCAATTGCTAAGTTAAAGTAAATATCACATGTCACTGTACAATTTGTTTTCATTATCGGCAACCAATTACTCTATAAAAGAATGTCATTCTGTGCCTCAGCGAAATTGAGGACAGAAACATCCAGGCTTCGGATTCGGAACGTCTGACCCGTGAAGTATTTTACACTGAAGACGCAGAAGAAATCTGATAAATGATCTTTGTTTTGGGCATTGCTTAACATCATCGTTTATTCGGGAAATACATTTAATTGCCCAATGCTGCTTTCGATATTAAAGGTAAACATTGTTCATTTCAATATTCGGTTGTTAACCGCTACAGTGCAGGTAGTCAATTAAATTCCATATTTAAGTTTAAAATGAACAAATATTGAGATGGAGATGGTAAAAAATCATTATATGCGGAAAATTTAATACGAGAGTAGTTGGGAATTCGCCTGGAGCCAGCGAGATGAAAAGCATTATTTCCCTCCACTGGCCTGCTGGCCACTACTGCGATACATGTCGTACCTGCTTAGCACCCTGATCAAGGTCACGTGAAGCCACGGCAGCGGGTGTTGGACGATTGTATGAGCAGCTGTCTATCACAAATCCTAGTTATGTGACTGATGATGCTGGGCAAGCAATCTCTGAAGGTTATTTATCATGGCTGGGTTACCCACCTTCCAAAGACACAGCCCACAATAAAGCAATCATCATCATTATGGATTTCATCATATGTCATACGACAGGATAAATATGATGATGATGATGATGATGATGAGCGGTTTTGTCGGTAAGTAACTTAAGTGAGGGTCCAGAGTGTCAGTTCAAAGCAATTCACAATGGTTGGCGTCAGTGCCAGCAGATGTCACTGACCAAAGCCATAAGATATGATAGCAGAATTAGAGCATTCGGCCCAAGGACTCAGCTCCGCCATTCCATCATGTTTGCATAATTGTTCCCTTCACGTCCTTCCTCCTGCCTTTTCTGCATAACCTTAACTCCTTAATAATCAGGAAAAATGTTTTTTTTTGTTTCATATACCGAATGGCATGGCATCAACAGTTGTCTGAGGGATTGAAGTCCAAAGATTCACCACCCCCTGGCTGCAGAATTATCTCCTCGTCTTTCTCCTATAGAAAGGTCCTTGTATTCTGAGGCCGTGCAGTCTGTTCCCAATCCCCACAATGTGTGAATTATCCCCCACGCATCCACTCTTTCTGGTCTTTCAATAGTCTATAATCTCAATTACATCCATCTACAATCTCCTGAACTCCAGCGAGTGCGGACCCAGAGTCATCAAACGCTCCTTATACGTTAACCCTTTCAATTCGTCATCACTCTCGTGTAAGTCATCTTGGCCATCTCCAATCCGATCGCATCCATTCTCAGATAAGTTGCTGACACTAGTCACAGTATTCCGAGTGTTGTCTGACTAAAGACTTATGAAGCCTCAGTATTTCATTCTTCCTTTAATATTTTAGTTCGCACAGAATGAATGCTAATATTTCATAGCGCCTGCCTTTATGCGTGTGGACAGCAGCTTGTGAAAAGTTGAACGTGTCCATCTGTGATCTGGTGTGCACACAGACTGAGTAGTCGGTCTGGCATTTTGACTTAACCAACAGCTTTACGGGGATTGGCTCTCCGCAGAGTCCTCATACTTGCCGTTGCTGCAGACATTGCCTGGTCACCTGGAGACGTTATGTTGACGGGTACATAGGTAAACCGCTGGTGTCACGTGTGCCCATAGATCGATAAATGGATAAAAACACAAACAACCTGTCGATGGCGAAACATGTTTTGTTTGAGTTTGACGTTCTCTGCTCACACCCTATTGGACTCACATTACTGCCGATTCTTTTTGCACTTCTATAGCTGCCTGCCCGTTCCCTGCAAACGCATTCACTGTGATTTAGAAGTGTTGGCAGAACGATCCGTGCAGCCTTTCACATAATTACCCTGATCAAACGATCCTGCACAATGAACAGCGCGAACTGAAGATCATCGACCAGAATTCATGTTTGCAAGGAGACTTGTTATGGGTCCCGAGTGTCGGTAACTGAGATGGTCCATGCCTAATGTTGCAGACGCTGGTTCCACAGTTACGTTATTGATCATAGAATACAGGAGGAGAGGAAACTGAAACACACGGCCACTCAGCCGCCTAATTTTGCTAAAAAATCCTTACTAAATTAGTTCTGTGTTTCAATAGCAGACAGGGTTTAATTTGAATGTAGAAACAATGAAAGTCTGTTTGATCTTTTTGTATGCGCTGATAAATACATCCATGGAGTTATATAGCATAAAATCAGACCATGCCGTCCATGACAATCGCGATGCCATCAAAACTCGATCTATTTGCGAGCGTTTGGTCCATAACCGTCCCAAATAATGCATCCCTTGAATTGCTTTTAAATGATCTTATTGTACCTGTTATTGTAAGTGATGGTATTGTAAAAGTTATTTACATTTAAGGAAAACTTGGCCAGGTATATGGATGAGAGGTGTATGGAGGGATATGGGCGAGGTGCAGGTCAGTGGGACTAGTCATAAAAATGGTTCGGGACAGTCAAGAAGGGCCAAAAGGCCTGTTACTGTCTTGTCATGTTCTATGGTTCTATGGTACCGGGCTACAACCCTTCTGACTGTTCTTTGCTGACAAATTCCATTTTCTTAATCAAATTTTATATAAATCTACGGGAATAAACGAAGACTGAGTGCATTCACCCTGGCAATATTCTCGTTTTCACAGAACATCCATAAGCTGACCCTTCATTCTGCTCAGCTCCAACGAACAATGTTCTTGCTGTCCAGCGTCTCTCAGATCGGATTTCCCTGTGTGCTATTAACGTGTTGATAAATCCCGCCTGCGCTGTTTTAGTGTAATACAATTTGCTCTATAGCTGACCGTCTAAAACTGGTCAGATTACTTCAAGTGCGGCCTTACTTGACGTTGCACTACCGCTGTGAGGGAACTATAGACATCCACTCTGTGCTACAGCAAACCCCAGAGCCAAGCCGTTTGTAATGGATATTCTACCTTGATTGATTTTCCCAAATACAGTGTCTCGAATTAAGCCTACATAATCAGCTAATCAAAATTCCATTGAAAATCTCGATAATGCTCTTCACCGTGCACTACATCAGCTATACTGGTATCATCTGTAAAGTGTCGAAATATGCCTTGAATATTGTCTTCCAGTATGTTGATTTAGAGGACAGAAAACAATAACTTCAATGAAAATATTTGAGGCATATCATGACAGATCCACTAGTACGAGTAATATCCTTCCACTGTGCACTCTGCTTTTTACCATGAAGCCAATTATATTTCCATTTAAACAATTCTCCATGGTTAGCATGCTAGCTAACTATTCAGAGCACCCTGCTACCAGATGAATCAAATGTGCCTACTGCCATGCCCTCGTCGAGCGGTAGACCGTGACGAATATTGTTTGTGAGCTGTGGTGAATTCTAACGCAGCAGCAACTGGCCTGTGTGGACTCTATGTGATCATCCTGGGCTTCCTACGACCCGCGCTCTCCCCCTTCAACATCATGGCGAATGAGGAATTTCCCTGTAGGCATAAGGTGGTCAAGGCACTCACATGGTCTGCGTCCATGAGCGTTATAGGGTACCGTTAACCCATCATTGTATTTCTGATCGACTCACCCAACACCCTTGTCACATTTGGTTAGCCCTGCCTCTCCACCCACGACCCTCACTTCGCCTGGTCATCGGCCTCACTGCTGAGGACTTGACCCACTTGCCGGACTACGGGCCTGCGACCTCAGTTGACATCATCCGGTAAAACCCTGAGACAGGAACACCGCGACTTAGCGATCGTCTTCAGTAAATGGAAATCCAGCACCTTGCCTCGTCTCAAACAAGACGCAGCGCCGTCGACCTGCTGGAGGGCATTACCTCTCCCCGAGGTGTTCTGCTCGATTTCACCACACATCAGACCCAAGCCATGACTGACTACTCGGTCAACGCGCTCGAGCAAAGCTTTTTTCGCCCATCCCAGTTCCCAGCGGCATCGGAGGTAAAGTAAACCCCTCAAAATAGTCCACCCTTCACTAGTTTGGATCTACGGAGTACGTACAATGGATCTGCATCTGCCAGGTGATAAGTGGAAGATGCCGACCATACCGCCCACCGGTCACTGTAAATACTTGGTGATGCCTATCGGACTTTCCAACAGTTCAGCTGTTTTCCAAGCCTTCATGAACGAGAACCTGTTCACCTCGGTCAGTTTCTCCTTTGGTTAGAATCTTCAGACCAACAGTCAGTCAGTCAGTGCAAATCAACACGTGAACAAGTTTCCGCGCTGCTTTGCCGACTCCAACCCTTCAAAATGGAAGGTGCCGTTTCTCTGGGCCGGGTTATCTCACTATTTAAGCACATCTTCAGCAACATCTTCATATATATGTGTGTGTGTGTGTGTGTGTGTGTGTGTGTGTGTGTGTGTGTGTGTGTGTGTGTGTGTGTGTGTGTGTGTGTGTGTGTGTGTGTGTGTGTGTGTGTGTGTGTGTGTGTGTGTATGTATGTATGTATATATATTTGAGAATATCAAAATATGGATGTCTTAGGGATGTACTTCAGCGAATGGCCAGGTTAGGTCGGGACGTCAGCACATTGACCAGTTGAGGCTGCAGGAGCAACAACATTTTCAGTCCGGTTAACGATAATCAGTAGGATTCGTAATGATGTCCTCAGCATGGGAAGCGGCGATATTATCACTTCATCTCAGTGAAGGTTCACAGGAAGCGGTAATGACACCAGCGTGGTCAGTGACGTGTTAGTGACAGCCCTGTCTATTCTGCATAATGAACGGAAGTCCTTCGTGAACGATGAACCAGTCCCGTTATCATTTGTTTCATTTCAGCATCACTATCAAAGTGTCTGCTTCATGTCTGCTGCCATCTAGTCGACGTCCAGGTATTGGGTCTCCCGTTCCTCAGACAGATGGCCGTGAGGGTGATTAGTGGAGAGTTTGTTGACATTCATCCAGTTGTGTTTCACATTACTGCCCATCTGCAGAGACCGTTTTATTCTGTTCCTTGCAATGTTTTGTTTCATTCAAGCAACAATTACAAGTTATTTCAAAATAGTTTTAAACTTTTTTTAACACAAATATATAACTGAGTGTATTCCAGAATTCTGCAAGTGCCGAACAATAACGGGTTAATTACATTCCACTCTGACTGTGATTAATCTAATTAGTGGTTTGCAATGATGTTCCTTTGTTGTTATCGGACAACCCGATTGAAACAACAAAAACCATGCACATTTAATCACAGCATCGGCACATTTGATGGGATGGGAGTGGACTCCCATCCACTCCATAATGTATTGGTTAGGCACAGGAGTGCATTCAGCCAGAGACTCATTCCACCGAGATGCAACACTGAGCGACATAAGAAGTCATTCCTGCCTGTGGCCATCAAACTTTACAACTTCTCCCTCGGAGGCTCAGACAGCCTGAGCCAATAGGCTGATCCCGGACTTATTTCAACTTGGCATGATTAATTTATTATTATTTAATTATTTATGGTTTTATATTGCTATATTTCTTCACTAATCCTGGTTGGTGCGGCTGTAACGAAACCCAATTTCCCTCGGGATCAATAAAGTATGTCTGTCTGTCTGTCTGTCTGTCTGTCTGTCTGTCTGTCTGTCTGTCTTTTCTTCAATAGTTAAGTATCTTAACACTTGCATACTGTTCATATCTATACCTTCATTATATGGTCCATGTCAATTTTGACCCGGCACAAGAATCCGTTCCTAACAGGTGTCTATACCAAATTCTGAATCACATATTTATTTAGAATGTATAAATAGCCTATCTGACATTATTAAATGGGTGATTGCTACTTAATTAATGTTTCAGAGATCTAAAATCCATTTCAATAGGTAAGTGTCAAATTTGACCCGGAACAGTCTCAATGTACAAAAATTTGTAGCACCCGTACAAAAGTATAACATGTTTAAATATTTTCATTTTTGTGCATTTGGTTCACTTTAGGAAAAGTCATCAAATTTCGGATAAAAAATGGTTTTTCAGGGTGTTTTCACTGCTGTCAAATATCCAAACGGGTCCAATTTGACCCGAACAGTATTTAAGTGTTAAAAGTATAGTGATATGTACACAGGGCATTTTAACATAAATATTCACGATTTAATTCCTGGTATGAGACATTAGAGAAAATCATACCGGTAGTGTAAAGCTGTAAGTGATGAAGGGTCGGCATTCTCATGTTCCCCGGTGCTTTCCATTATCTGAACCTATGGAACTCAAGGTGCACCTATTTTTGTCACTGAGGTTCTTCATCCACGAACACGCTGTACAATGTCCGGATTTATTTTCGTGTGAGTACCGAAATGAAATAGGGGTGACAGGACTTGCAAATAAAGACCTCGAATTTCACTAGACATACGAAAATAAAACTATGCCGTGTCTCCAACTATAAGCACGGCCCGATGAGAAGATACAAAAAAAAAAATGAGTGAGTTTTTCTCCTGAGATCAGTACGAAATAAACAGCTGTTTCGGCATCTCATAGGTACGTTGACCGTTTATCTCTTTCCTCTGAATTGCATAAGTTGTAAAGTCAAGTCCATAATGAATCGTTGCACAGAAATTCTGTACAGGATACCCCATTCATCTCCTGCTGTGCTTGGTGCTATACGTATCTTTAATGATTGCACGTTTGAGGAATTGATTCTACAATTTATAATATGGGTATTATCAGCATTTGTATTTGCTGCAGTAGAGTGAACATTATCAAATAAAGACCTGAGCAATATGTTCTGCTATCCACTGACCATGTCCTGAGTGATCACTGGGAATAATCGCTAACAGTGCTAGATTGCCGAGGAGCATTTTTATGCAGATGGAGCTTTTGTGCTTTTCGGGAATATGGTTTTACAACTTGTTTGCTCTGCGTCCCTCAAAAGGCTCGAAAAGTAATGAATTTATCAGTGTATTGAGAGACGGTTCTGAATAAGCAGTGATTTTCCCTGCGTGAGAGATTGTGGGACAGAAGGAGTTGTGATAACAACATTGCAGTATTGAGGAAACTGTACAAGCAGAGAGATTACCTAGGTGATCTTGAGATATCCGAGTAAGCACTGATAACACCAGAGCCTGGAGGGCAGCGACTGTTATATTCATAGGTGTAATGAATCCCTTGGAATGAGGGAAACACCACTGGTATCCTCATAGACCAGAAAAGGAATCAAATTATGTGTCTCGTAAATGTAATCCTCCTTAATCTACCTCTCTACACATCTATCTACTGGAATGCGCCCAGTGCGATAAACTGAAAACCTTCTTCTGTGAAATTGGCACGGTAGCATCATCATTGAAATGTTGACAGAATTCTCACCAGGAAAAATGCTTATACTTACATTGATTGTAAAAATCGTGTAAGGTAGAATTCCGGAACAATATCAATGTGTTATGTCCTACCTTTGTTGGTTTGTAGCTTTATTTCGAATTAATTTTTAATTATTACTTGTTGATGTAATTTGCCCGTCGTTTCCGAAGGTGACGTAAACCTGTGAGGGATAAAGTTCACAGTGAAAACGCCGTTGCTGCGGGACAGTTCCACTCCAACGGCCTTAACAATCTTCGTCCAGTGGCGGGAAGAAATCGTCAACATTAGCGACGTCTGTACTGGAGAGCCATGACGTATCCTGTGCTTTGCAGCGCCGGCTTCTTAGGTTTTGGATCTTGTATATGACCTCATTCGCCCAGTCCGGGAACTGGGTTCTCAAGCTAAGGAAGGCAAATCGCTAACTCAACGGGTTTATAGGTTCCCGGATACCCTCACCTGATTCAGCCCGCCTGCCGAGGTGGTGTACCAGCATGACGCCACAGCCGCATGCAGACAGTGACTTGGAACCAAACGTGATAGGTGGGTGGCCAGCGGGGACGAAAGATGGACGAGTTGCCATTGATAGATCACGACAAGCCTGCCACCAGAGGTGGCAAACAAATTATTGTTTATAACTTTTTTTTTAAATGAAGAGTCTTGCAGGCTCTTTTTTTTGCACGGAAGTTAAGCTCCCAAATTTGAGAAATTTTCATAAATAGTCATTTTTATAACATTGACAAACAGAACCAAATACGTGGTAAGTACTAATTCTTACCTTTGGCACAGCACAATGGTTCTCTATTAAAGGAAGGAAGGTTTTTGACAAATAAAATGAAGTAAATGTATACAGTATGTGTTCCTGAAAGTGAAAGATATACGTTTCCCTGAACGGCAAGTAATTCAATGCTGGTTGTCGCTGATGATATTCAGCATAGTAAATATTTATGATAAAAAAACACGAAATGCTGGCGGAACTCAGCAGGACAGAAGAGCATCTATGGGAGGAGGTAATAACGACATTTCGAGCCGAAACACTTCATCAGGACATGATTTGCATTCAACAGCGATAAAACACCTGAAAATATTGTAAAGTTGGTAGAGCAACAAATTGCAGGAATAAATTGACAGGTCGGCCCGAAGCCCATGGACATCTCCCACTCAAGGGCTACTTGAACCATGCTCAAGCGCTTGAAATTCGGCGCAGTTTCCTGTACTTGCATTTACATCAGAGAGCAATCACCATTATTTTGCAGGCGTCAGTGTTTCATTCTACGCTCAGTCCAGTGTGGTTCACTCTGCTGACCCACGACTGTGCAGCAACACACAGCTCGAACCACATCATCAAGTTCGCCGATGACACGACCGTGGTGGGTCTCATCAGCAAGAACGATGAGTCAGCTTACAGAGAGGAGGTGCAGCGGGTAACGGACTGGTGCAGAGCCAACAACCTGTCTCTTAATGTGAAAAAATGAAAGAGATGGTTGTTGACTTCAGGAGGGCACGGAGAGACCACTCTCCACTGAATATCGACGGCTCCTCGGGAGAGATCGTTAAGAGCACCAAATTTCTCGGTGTTCACCTGGCGGAGAATCTCTCCTGGTCCCTTAACACCAGCTCCATAGCAAGAAAAGACCAGCAGCGTCTCTACTTTCTCAGAAGTCTGAAAATAGTCTATCTCCCACCCCCATCCTCATTACGTGCGACAGAAGTTGTATTGAGAGCATCCTGAGCATCTGCATCACTGCTTGATTCGCAAATTGCAACATTCGGATCGCAAGACCCTGCAGCAGATAGTGTGGCCATTTGGGAAGATCATCGGCGACTCTATTCCCGCCATCACGGACATTTACACCACGTGCTGCATCCGCAAAGCAAACATCATTATGAAGGACCGCACGCACACTTCATTAAAACTCTTCTCCCTCCTGCCATCTGGCAAAAGGCACGGAAGCATTCGGGTTCTCACGATCCGACTGTGCAACAGTTTCTTCCCCCAGTCCACCAGACTCCTCACCCAGCGCCGAGACTGACACTAACCTACTGCCCTCTACTGTGCCCATTGTCTTTATTGTACTGCCCTGCACTGTTTTGTGCTCTTTATGCAGCCCTGTGTAGGTCTGTAGTCTAGTGTAGTTTTTTGTGTTCTTTCACGTAGTTTCATAGTAGTTTTCGTATTGCTTACATGTTGCACCATGGTCCTGAAAACACATTGTCTCAGTTTTATTCTGTACTGTACCAGCAGTTATGTTCAAAATGACAATAAAAAGTGACTTGACTTGACTTGACCTGACAAATTTCCTGACCTCCACTTGACTGAACGACATTATCATCCAGAAACCGATGAGTATTTCTCAATATTTATATCTCACCGTCTGGAGAAATTTCGATCACAACTTCATCCCGCGTCACAGCAGGGAATAGGATCTTCATGTCACACCACGAGCATCTCGTCCTCCGTGTGTCAACTATCCATCCCTGCTGACATCCTTCCTGGCACTAATCCCTGCAAGCGTTACATGTGGCTTACCTGCATCTACAACTTCTCCCTCACCAACCACTTTTCACGGCAATTTGTCCTTGCAGATCTGACGGATTAATCGGGATCTCCTGATGTGATGGTCCTCACATTAGTGAGGCCCAATATAGATTCGGTAACGCATTGCGAAACTCTATCATTCTGCAGACACCCTTTAAAGTCCATCCCATTTTGCATCAGCGAATGAATGTATTAACAATTTCCAAGATCCCTATCCAAACCGATCTGAGGCCAGTCGTTATGAATGAAACCCAGTGAATGACAGGCAGACTGGCAAGTTTGATTCCAAACTGCTTTGAAACAGGGTGCACAAATTCACGGTGGAGACTTGCACTGTGACGCGCCTCGTAAAATATCCTACTTTCTGCCCATACATGGCATGCAACAAGAATACGATGGAATATTCACCACTTAAGGTAAAGCAAGTCTTCAGCAAATCAGTAGGAATTTGGATGCCACCCGTAACAGGAACCCTGCTTAATCCTCTTTCACACAGCAGTGAGTTTCACCGAGTGCAGTGACCGTCTAGGCAGCAGCTCCGGCGTCTGGAGCAACCACCACAGTTGCAGGGAAACCTCGCCACCGCAGAGTTCCCTTGTGATTCGGAAACTTGCTTTGCCGAGAAATATACCTCCGTCCATCACTGTTCTCTTCTACCTCATTCCATTCGCTACTTGAAATACTGCAATCATTGCCATCTGAAGAGCAACTGGAGACAGATAATAAATGATGCCTTGGTAACAACGCAAATATCGCAGAAATAAACAAAACCAATGCGAGTGTTGATCAGATGTATTGATTAATGAAGCTGTTGGCATTAAAAATAGCAGAGTTGGAATTGAAATGATCTGTAGTTGCAACAAAGGCAGTTCTTCAGTTATTTACGAATTGTGAATAAAAAATAAACAAGTCACAAGAAAGTTTAGTCAAATGGAAATCAAAGTGTAAGAAAGTAAAGCGTGTTATCGTTGCTGAGATTTTCTCAAAGTACCAGAGGACCACTCATTGCTACAAGCCCCACAATGGGTATAGAATGGTGAGTCGTCCTACAGTAAGCAGAGGGCCGCACATCGATAACAGTTCCACGACGGATACAGACGTCAGACTTTATCGCGACAACCGAGGTCTGCACATCGGTATGAATTCCACAATAGGAACAGTGTGTTTACTGCAAGAGCAGAGGGAAGAGCGATTGAGATGTGAGCTTGAATACATCCGTAGTTCTGCACTACTTGGAGTGGCGACAAAGTGGAAAATGGGAAGACACAGAATAGAGAAACAGGGCAGAGACAATCATGGAGTCATTGATAATTACTACAGCGAAACTTGTTACTTGTTACATACACCTGTTAGGGTGCATTCTCCAGATACCTCATAAGGCCACCGTGGCCTTTAGCCAGGAGCCGATGTCATCAGGTGGTTCCCAACCTTCACATGAATGTTTCGACCATTAACCACGACTCTCTCCGGCAGTGGTGGCCAAATCACTGCCCATCTGCTCCTGGCTTCCAGCTCCCCTCCTCTCGCCTACTCCAAATCCAACCAAAGGCTCGTTCTGCCTCTTCCCCCATCCTCCGAGGTGCTTGTATTTTGCATCCTTAGTCCAGGCCCAGAACTGACAACAACTGCCATGCTGATTTAGCTGGGAATCATCTGCAGCCAATCTCCACAGGAAACAACCTTCCCTTGTAACTCCTGCACTATGGGCTGGTACTTCAAGGCATTCCTCTCGTGGGCCTCTTCCTATCCCTCCTCCCACGGCATTGTCAGCTCAACCAGCATTATCTTCCTGTCTTCAGTTGACGACAGTACAATGTCCAGGCCTAGGGTAGTGTTCACCAGATCCGGGAACTGCAATCTCCTTCCCACATCGACCCTCATCTCCCAGGACCTGGCCGTAAGCAGCAGATTGGACTTTGATTGTTTCGTTGCTTAGTTCTTCTGCCCATCTAGATCCCCACACCGTCCCATTTATCAACACTCCCCGTCCGTCTCTTATACATGTGCCTAAAAAACCTTCACTCAAATAATACAATTGTCCGTTTCGCTAGCAATACTTTCCACACTCGTTCGACCAACGGAGTTAATAAGCGTTAGCACATACCCGATTTGCATAATTCAACTTTCACTCGAAACCTATGAACTCCAGCTGAAGATTCACTCAGCGGATGGAGGAAATCCCCAGGCATTCACCCTGTCTATAATTCTCAGTTTTGCAAACTACTATAAGATCATCAATCATTTCCTGCTGTCAAGGGAATAAATTGTTAACCTACTCAACCTGTCCTTATAACCCTTGTCCTCAGTCCCAGAACTCTTCCTTTCAAATTATCACTGAAAACATTAAAGCTTATACACATTTCAAAACTGTAGATAGGTGACCAGAACACCCCACGGTATACTACTTACGGCCTCACGAACGTGTTGTACAGATTCAACATAACGTCTCAACTCCTATAGTGAACTGATTGTGAAGGCCAATGTTAAGCTTGCTCAATACGAGCTATCTCCCAGTGAATAACCGATCTGTATTCCCAGGTCTCTTTTTAAGTACTGCACACTAAACTCCAAATATTCAGTATCTGTTTCTTAGCCTGTTGTATGTTCCCTCACAACGTAGCCTGCATTAAATTCCATCTGCGATATTTCAACCGATTTCGCAGCGGTTCAATATCAATCCACAAATTTGGTAAGATTCCTGGCTGTAACCACGCCTTCAACCTAGGGTTGTCCGCAATTTTTCTGATTTTTACATAGAAATCTACCGTAAGTCATTAACATTTCTGTTAAATAACAACAGACCTAACACCATCCTCGAGTCAAAAAACACCATCCGCTCTCTGCAAATCCAGAAAGTAACATTCATCAATCCGTCCACAAGCCGCATGCAAATTTGTGTGGGTGTGTAACATATTTTTATTGTCAAAGGTCACTGGAATATTACACTTGATCTCTTTTATATGCTCAGAACATAGGTACATCATATTTTATTCTGATACATGTCATAAGCTGTCATTCAAATAATTCGAAAATACTAGAACGAAAGAAAATATTATCCTCTCTCCCCTTCAATACAGTGTGTTCCATTTCCCCTACCAGCTAATGTCCGATGCGAATGTGATCTGCCAATGTGTCAAAATAAATTGTTTTGAATCTGATTGTGGGTATTGCTTGTTTAGGATGGCTGTCCCTGTTAGAAAGAGCACTGATCAGAAAATGTCCCAATGCAGCATTTGAAGCCAGGTGTCCTGGAAAATAGATAGGCAACTTTCATATTATGTTTTGTTTAAAAGTTAATAAGTTGGAACATCCCCTGGGGAGACACTTTATAGCACGGTGATGGAGTGAGGAATAAAATAAACATTTATTATCAGTGTTTATGTGGCTGTTTATCCCCAATATGTCTAATGCAATAATCACACTAATTGCCTCAGTGGAATTGCTCTCACTTGCATATAACTCTGTAAAGCCGATCACCGGTCATGCTAGCAGCTGGAACGATCCGTACTGCTGAATGCTGCCTCTGAGAGAGTATGAGATATCCAGCGATTTACTACATCGCGGGCGTTTTCTATCCTGCACTTGTAGCGATTGGTGTCCCTGGTAAGATACTGGAACACGTCACTATGTGTATTATGCCAAACTCTTGCTTTGATTCCGCTGGCCTGTTCAGACTTTTACTGAGCACAACTGCTAGCGTTGCCTGAAATGTGTTTACAGAATTGAGGATTCAAACATTTGATCTTTTTTTATTATTCAGTTTACATATTTTTTCGATATGATGCTTGTTTATCTTTTGTCAGTTACGTTGTGGCCGATGCTGCCATATTTTCATAGTTTAAACTTTTCTAAGTCGAAATCTCTATACAGTCACTTCTACCTTACAACGACATTGCAGCTTTTTTCAAATCATCGGCTCGTTTATTTCCGACACGCAGGGCTGTTCTTCCAGATGTCAATAAATTATAACTTATGCTTTAAATCTCAAGATTTCGCAACGAATAATAATACATTTGTTTCAGCTCTAATAATGGAAAAGCTGTTTTGTCATGGAGCGATTGGCTGCTAACTGGTAGGTGCGTTGTGGAAATCAAATGCCTTGCTCTAAACTGGCGGATGGTCGCCAACCCATTTCGGCTCCTCTCCACTCCACTCCTCCCAGTGCACCGACTGTCTCCAAACACACTAGAGTTATACATTCCACTTCACATGTGATCCCTTTCCACATCGGCAGCTTTTTTAAAATGACCGGCAAGTCAAATTTCGACAGGAAAGTTCGTTCTTTCATAAGTCGCTAAATTCCTGCAATCATGGAAATGGCGTTGACCATGGTGACATTTATTGGACGGAACGACAATTCACTGATAGGTGAGTCAGTTACCTCGCTCTAAACTGTCGGTAATTTTTTTTTATTGTTCTCCAGCCGGAGTGCATCAACGGAGCCAACGCACATTGAATTTCTGATTTTCATTCACAAAATATATAACCGGCATTGAAAGAAGGGTGGGCATTCATAAAATTGCAGCTAACGCTAATCCTGTTTTTTTTTTCTTCTTCTCCAAAATTCTTCTAGTTAATTTAACGGCGATTGTGATCCTATCTCGGGGCAAATGCGGACTCTCCAAATGCATCACCCGTTACATGGTTGGAATGGCAACAGCGGATCTGATGGTGGTTATGGTTGTCGCTTTAGTGGAACAGACCAACTATATCTACATTTATTCCAGATCCTTGCTCATCACTCCTGTATGCGCTCTGACTCTAGTGTTTCGGGTTGTAACGATGGACTGTTCTGTTTGGTTTACGGTCAGTTTTACCTTCGATCGTTTCATCGCGATATGTTGGCGAAAGCTCGGCGAACGATACTGCACTGAGAATACAGCAACGGTGGTTATGGTGACGGTGGTTATAGTGAGCTTCGGGAGAAGTGTCCCGTTTTACTTTGCTATTGAACCTTACGTCATCATTGACAACATGCCGTGGCGTTGCGCCTTCACACATGATACGCTACTTCACCCGAGTGGAAAGGATACGAATTGATGGACAGCATTTTAACACCGTTGATACCGATCGGCTTAATTCTAGTGTTCAATGGGTTAACAGTAAGACATATCATTGCTGCAAATAGAGTCCGCAGGGGGCTTCGGAACGGCACTGATTGTCAGAAAGACACCGAGATAGAAAACCGCAGAAAATCGATGATTTTATTGTTTGCAATATCAGCAAATTTCATCTTATTTTGGATGCCCTATGTAGCTCATTCAATGAAATGGCAAACGGAAAACTTCTTTTATGAGGACAAATATTTCAGTTCCCCGGTACATATTCTACAGCAACTTGGGTTCATGTTGCAAATTCTGAGTATGTGCACCAACACTTGTATCTATACACTGACACAGAGGAAATTCAGAAAAGAGCTGAAGAATGGACTGAAGTATGTGTTTACGTTAAATAGCCATCTCTGTAGATAGCGTCAGGTCCAATTGCAATTCAACGGAGATTTCGAATAGAACAGTTTTAAAAATAAGTAGATTTTGTCAGAAACCCAAATAATCATTTGTCTGTTCATCCGGAAAGTGTAACTTCCACGGAATATTGCTCACTTTATGCAGCTAAGGTGAGAAACTGGGCAAACGTTCACTGAGCTGGGGTGATCGCTTCATTTGTTGAAGCACACTGGAAACCATCACAAAGAGTTAACGATCACAGGGATAGCAGAGCTTTATAGCCATATAACCATATAACAATTACTGCACGGAAACAGGTCATCTCGGCCCTTCTAGTCCGTGCCGAAAGCTTACTCTCAACTAGTCCCACCGAAACGCAATCAGCCAATAACCCTCCATTCCTTTCCTGTCCATATACCAATCGAATCTTACTTTAAATGACAGTACCGAACCTGCCTTTACCACTTCTACTGCAGTCTCGTTCCACACATCCACCACTCTCTGTGTAAAGAAATTCTCACTCGTGTTACGCTTAAACTTTTGCCCCCTAACTCTCAACTAATGTCCTCTTGCTTGAATCTCCCCTACACGTAATGGAAAAAAAAGCCTATGCACGTCAACTCTATCTATCCCCCTCATAATTTTAAATACCTCTATCAAGTCCCCCTTCTACGCTCCAAAGAATAAAGACATAACTTGTTCAACCTTTCCCTGTAACTCAGGTGCTGAAACCCAGCAAACATTCCAGTAAATCTTATTTGTACTCTCTCTATTTTGTTGACGTCTTTCCTATTATTCGGTGACCAAAACTGTACACGATACTCCAAATTCGGCCTTGCCAATGCCTTGTACAATTTTAACATTACATCCCAACTACTATACTCAATGATCTGATTTATAAAGGCCAACATACCAAAAGCTTTATTCTACACCCTATCCACATAAGATTCCACCTTCAGGGAACTATGCACCATTATTCCCAGATCACTCATGTTTTACTACATTCTTCAATCTCCTATCATTTACCATGTATGTCCTATTTGTATTATTCCTACCGTAATGTAGCACCTCACACTTATCAGCATTAAACTCCATCTGCCATAGTTCAGCCTACTCTTCTAACAGGCCTAAATCTCTCTGTAAACTTTGAAAACCTACTTCATTATCCACAAAGCTACCAACTTTAGTATCATCTGCATACATACTAATCCAGTTTTCCACCCCATCATCCAGATCATTAATGTATATGACAAACAACATCGGACACAGTACAGATCCCTGAGGCACAGCACTAGTCACCGGCCTCCAACCTGACAACAGTTATTCACCTCTACTCTCTGGCATCTCCCATCCAGCCATTGTTGAATCCACTTTACTACTTCAATATTAATACCTATCGATTCAACATTCCTAACTAACTTCCGTGCGGAACCTTGTCAAAGGCATTACTGAAGTCCATGTAGACACCATCCACTGCTTTACCCTTGTCAACTTTCCTCGTAACCTCTTTAAAAAATGCAATGATATTTGTCAAACATGACATTCCACGCACAAATCCATGTTGACTGTTCCTAATCATACCCTGTCTATCCATATAATTATATATACCATCTCTAAGAATACTTTCCATTAATTTACCCACCACTGGCGTCAAACTGACAGGCCTATAATTGCTAGGTTTATTCTTAGAACCATTTTTAAAAAATGGAACCACGTGAGCAATACGCCAATCCTCTGGCATCATCTCCGCTTCTATTGACTTTTGAAATATTTCTGTCAGAGCCCCTGCTATTTCTACACTAACCTCCCTCAAGGTCCGAGGGAATATCCTGTGAGGACCCGAAAATTTAACCACTTTTATATTCCTAAAAGGTGCGAGTACTTCCTCTATTTTAATCGTCATATTTTCCATAAATGCCCTACTTGTTTCCCCTACCTTACACAATTCAATATCCTTCTCGCTAGTGAATACCGGAGAAAAGAAATTGTTCAAGATCTCCCCCATCTTTTTCGACTCCACACATAGCTGTCCACTCAGATTCTCTAAGGGACCAATTTTATCCCTCACTATCCTTTTGCTATTAATATAACTGTAGAAACATTTCGGATTTATTTTCACCCTACTTGTCAAAGCAACCACGTATCTTCTTTTAACTTTTCTAATTTCTTTCTGAAGATTCTTCTTACATTCCTTATATTCCGCGAGCACCTCATTTACTCCACGATGCCTATATTTATTGTAGGTATCTCTCTTTTTCTTAACCAAGTTTCCAATATCTTTTGAAAACCATGGCTCCCTCAAATTTTAACCTTTCCTTTCAAGGTAACAGGAACAAAAAGATTCTGTGCCCTCAGATTGTTTCACCTTTAAATGACCTCCATTTCTCTATTACATCCTTCCCATAAAACAAATTGTCCTAACCCACTCCTTTTAAGCCCTTTCACATCTCCTCAAAGTTAGCCGTTTTCTAATCAAAAATCTCAACCCTGGCTCCAGTCCTATCCTGCTCCATAATTATATAACCGTATAACTATATAACAATCACAACACGGAAACAGGCCATCTCGGCCCTCCTAGTCCGTGCCGAACTCTTAATCTCACCTAGTCCCACCTACCCGCACACAGCCCATAACCCTCCACTCCTTTCCTGTCCATATACCTATCCAATTTTACCTTAAATGACACAACTGAACTGGCCTCTACTACTTCTACAGGAAGCTCATTCCACACAGCTATCACTCTCTGAGTAAAGAAATACCCCCTCGTGTTTCCCTTAAACTTTTCCCCCCTAAATCTCAAATCATGTCCTCTCGTTTGAATCTCCCCTACTCTCAATGGAAACAGCCTTATTCACGTCAACTCTATCGATCCCTCTCAAAAATTTAAATACCTCGATCAAATCCCCCCTCAACCTTCTACGCTCCAATAAATAGAGACCTAACTTGTTCAAACTTTCTCTGTAACTTAAGTGCTGAAACCCAGGTAGCATCCTAGTAAATCGTCTCTGCACTCTCTCTAATTTATTGATATCCTTCCTATAATTCCGTGACCAGAACTGTACACAATATTCCAAATTTGGCCTTACCAATGCCTTGTACAATTTTAACATTACATCCCACCTTCGGTACACAATGCTCTGATTTATAAAGGCCAGCGTTCCAAAAGCCTTCTTCACCACCCTGTCTACATGAGACTCCACCTTCAGGGAACTATGCACTGTTATTCCTAGATCTTTCTGTTCCACTGCATTCCTCAATGCCCTACCATTTACCCTGTATGTTCTATTTGGATTATTCCTGCCAAAATGCAGAACCTCACACTTCTCAGCATTAAACTCCATCTGCCAACGTTCAGCCCATTCTTCTAACCGGCATAAATCTCCCTGCAAGCTTTGAAAACCCACCTCATTATCCACAACACCTCCTACCTTAGTATCATCGGCATACTTACTCATCCAATTTACCACCCCATCATCCAGATCATTTATGTATATTACAAACAACATTGGGCCCAAAACAGATCCATGAGGCACCCCGCTAGTCACCGGCCTCCATCCCGATAAACAAGTATCCAGCACTACATTCTGGCATCTCCCAACTAGCCACTGGTGAATCCATTTTATTACTCAAGCATTAATACCTAACGACTGAACCTTCTTAACCATCCTTCCATGGGGAACTTTGTCAAAGGCCTTGCTGAAGTTCATATAGACTACATCCACTGCCTTACCCTCGTCAACATTCCTCGCAAATTCTTCAAAAAGTTCAATAAGGTTTGTCAAACATGACCTTCCACGCACAAATCCATGCTGGCTACTCCTAATCAGATCCTGTCTATGCAGATAATTATAAATACTATCTCTAAGAATACTTTCCATTAATTTACCAACCACTGATGTTAAACTGACAGGTCTATAATTGCTAGGCTTACTTCTAGAACCCTTTTTAAACAATGGAACCACATGAGCAATACGCCAATCCTCCGGCACAATCCCCGTTTCTAATGACATCTGAAAGATCTCCGTCAGAGCTCCTGCTATCTCTACACAGACTTCCTTCAAGGTCCTGGGGAATATCCTGTCAGGACCCGGAGATTTATCCACTTTTAAATTTCTTAAAAGCGCCAGTACTTCCACCTCTTTAATTGTCATAGGTTCCATAACTTCCTTACTTGTTTCCCACACCTTACACCATTCAATATCCTTCTCCTTAGTGAATACCGAAGAGAAGAAATCATTCAAAATCTCTCCCATCTCCCTCGGCTCCACACATAGCTGACCACACTGATTCTCTAAGGGACCAATTTTATCACTCACTATCCACTTGCTTTTAATGTAACTGTAGAAACCTTTCGGATTTACTTCCACCTTATTTGCCAAACCGAACTCATATCTTCTTTTAGCTTTTCTAATCTCTTTCTTAAGATTCAATTTACATTCTTTATATTCCTCGAGCAATTCCTTTACTCCATGCTGCCTGTATCTATTGTAGACATCCCTCTTTTTCCGAACCAAGTTTCTAATATCCCTTGACAACCATGGCGCTTTCAAAGCTTTAACATTTCCTTTCAACCTAACAGGAACATAAAGATTCTGTACCCTCATAATTTAACCCTTAAATGACCTCCATTTCTCTACTCCATCCTTCCCATAAAACAACTTGACCCAATCCACTCTCTCTAAATCCCATCGCATCTCCTCAAAGTTAGCCTTTCTCCAATCAAAAATCTCAACTCTAGGTCCAGTCCTGTCTTTCTCCATAATTATATTGAAGCTAATGCTATTGTGATCACTGGACCTGAAGTGCTGACATCTGTCAGCTGACCTATCGCATTCCCTAACAGGAGATCCAACACTGCCCCATCTCTAGTCAGTACTTCTATGTATTGTTGCAAAAAACTATCCTGCACACATTTCACAAACTCTAAACCATTCAGCCCTTTTACTGAATGAGCTTCCCAATCTATGTGTGGAAAATTAAAATCTCCCACAATCACCACCTTGTGTTTAATACAAATATCTGCTATCTCCTTACACATTTGCTCTTCCAACTCACGCTCCCCATTAGGTGGCCTATAATACACTCCTATCAGTGTTACTACACCTTTCCGATTCCTCAATTCCACCCAAATATCCTCCCTAGAGGAGCTCTCTAATCTACCCTTCCAAAGCACCGCCATAATATTTTCTCGGACAAGCAATGCAACACCTCCTCCTCTGGCCCCTCCTACTCTATCACACCTGAAACAACTAAATCCAGGAATATTTAGTTGCCAATCACACCCCTCCTGCAACCATGTTTCACTAATAGCTACACCATCATATTTCCCGGTATCAATCAATCCTTTCTTACAATGCTCCTAGCATTAAAATAAATGCTTTTAAGAAATTCTCCGCATCTTCATCTCTGTTTATCCCTAACAGAACAAAGAACTTTACTGTCTTCTTTTTCTTCCTTCTCCCATACATCTGTTCCCACACACGTGTTCCCCTCCCTCCTCGTATCTAGTTGAAATCCACTGAAGCCTCTCTAGCAAACCTACCTACAAGAATATTTGTCCTCCTTCAGTTCAGATGTAAATCGTCCCGCAGGAACAGCTCCCAACTTCCCTGGAAAATGCTCAATTTTCTATAAATCTGAAGTCCTCCGTCCTGCACTATGTCTTCAGCCACGTGTTGATCTGCACTATCTTACTATTTCTAAACCCACCTGCACGTGGCATTTGTAGCAATCCTGAGATTGCTATCCTGGAGGTCCTGTCTTTTAACTTGGCGCCTAGCTCCCTAAACTCACCTTTCAGTACTTACTCACTCTTCGTACCTACGTCATTGGTCCCTACATGGACCACGACAGCCGGCTACTCACCCTCGCTCCAGAAAATACTCAGAAAGCGATCCGAGATATCGCGGACCCTGACAGCAGGCAGGCAACAGACCATCCGGGATTCTCGATCTCTTCCACATAACCTTCTATCCGCCCCCCTAAGTATTAAATCCCTTATCAATACTGCTCTTTTCTTTTTCCTCATTCCCTTCTGATCTGAGGGTCCAGTTTCAGTGCTGGAAACGCAACCACTGTAAGTTGTCCCTGGTAGGTTGTGTCCACCAACAGTATCGTAAACGGTATACTTCTTGTTGATGGGAACGGCTACAGGGGTGCTCTCCTTACAGTCACACAACTATCTGTCTCCTGACTCCTAGGGGTGACTATATCCCTGAAACTCCTGTCTGTTTCTGCCTCTGCCTCCCGAATGATCCAGCTCCAGTTCCCTAACACAGTTTGTCAGGAGCTGCAGCTGGATGCACCTATTGCAGGCGTAGTCATCGGGACAACAGTGCACGCCCTGAATTCCCACATACTGCAAACGAAGCACTCAACTTCCTTAGCTGCTGTCTCCATTACTTACTCCTAATCTAATTAGTTTAATTAAAGGAGTTTACCCGGCCTGACCTCCCCTGGTGTGAAGCTCGTACTCAGCCTCTGCTCGCTATTTAAATTCTCCCGCTGCCTCACGGGCCGACTTTCACGCGCTTCCGCAGAAGTGCCCGTCCTAACCTCGCCTCTGCCTGTTCTCGCCGAAGCTTGATTGAGCCAAAACCGTCCCACTCTGCCTCAGTCCACTCCGACAATGGCCAGCATAACGATGGCCTCTGTATATGGCGGTCTTTCTGTTTAAACCACTGGAGTGCTACGTCAGGTGCCTGCGCAGTCTAGCCTCTTTGCCGCGATCAGTTAAATAAAAAACACAGCTTCTCTCCGAGCTTCTTTTAACTCTTCCCTCTCCGCCTCTTTCTGCGATTTATATTTGGATCTTTGCACTAACGTGTTTTCTCTTCATATTACACAAATAAATAAGCATTCAAGTGCTGAGCACCATAGGCTCACCGCATCTCTTCTGCACTGTAAATAATCTCACGTATGTTGTGCAATAGATTTATTTTGCTGTCCACAGTTCTGCCGATGCAGAGAAAGCAGTCAGATTTATACCCAGCATTTAGTAAAATGAACTTGCTGAAAGGAATGCTAATGGTGAGGAACGTTTGCTTAGTCGTACACTTTAATTTTTTAAAAACATTACAAATATTAGTCCTGGGTTGAAGCGTCTGAAATAATGGTTCTGTAAAGTTGTCCTATCGCTTGGAAAGTGACGTAACGATACTATTCGATTCCTTAAATCGGGCCATTACGTTCAGGAACTGTATGCGACAAGAGAAAAAGAGATAGAGGAAGATGTAGACCATTCGTCCCGTTGAATCTGCTCGGACAATCCATCATGGTAAATTTATTATACTTGTCAAACCGATTCTCATTTTTTTTGTTTTTTTTTATCGCTCTGTAACATCTGATGACCTGACTAATCAAGAATCTATCAACCTTTGCTTTAAATAATATCTATGACTCGGCCTACACAACCGTCCATGCGAAATAATTCCACAGCTACTGAAATTGAAATTAACGTCCATCTATTCTGAGGCTGTGCCCTCGGATCCTAATATCACTCAGGATAGGAAACATCCTCTCCACATCTATTTAATCTAGTTATTTCAAAATTCAATAGATTTCAACGAGGGGACCAATATCCTGGCGGGAAGGTTTAATAGAGCTGTTAGGGAAGGTTTAAACTAATTTGGCAGTGCGATAGGACCGGAATGATGGAGCGGAGGGGAGGGAAAACAGAAATGTATCTAAGGTAATGAGCAGTAAGGAAGTCAGGAAGGACCGGCAGGTGATGGAGCAAACTTGCAGCCATTGGGATGAGTTGATATACAATAAAGTTGCAGTGCAATCAATGCAAAAAGTACCAAATGCTGGTCTTAAGGTGTTATACTTAAACGCACGCAGCATAAGGAATCAGGTGGATGATCTTGTCGTACAGCTACAGATTGGCAGGTATGATATTGTGGCCATCACTCAGACGTGGCTAAAGGATACGTGTCTCTGGGAGCTAAAGTTCCAAGGATACACTGTGTATTGGAAGGATAGGCATGAAGGTAAAGTGGGTGGCGTGCCTTTAATGTAAGAAATGATATTAAATCATTAGAAAGAGCTGACATAGGATCAGAAGGTACAGAACCTTTATAGGTTGAGCTAAGATATAGCAGGGGTAACAGGGCCCTGATGATAGTTATCTACATGCCTCCAAACAGCTGCAGTGATGTGGACTACAAAGTACAACAGGAAGTAGAAAAGGTTTGCCAGAAGGGCAGTGTTATGATAATTGTAGGGGATTTTAACATGCGAGAGGATTGGGAAATCAGGTCGGCACTGGACCTCAAGGTAGAGAATTTGTACAAAGTCTATGAGACGTCTTTCTAGAACAGCTTGCTGTTCAGCCCACTAGGGGATCGGGGGTGCTGGATTGGGTATTGTTTAATGAAGCAGAGGTGATTAGAGAGAGATAGAAGTGAAGGAACCCTGAAGAGGCAGTGATCATAGCATGATTGAGTTCACTGTGAAATTTGAGAAAGAGATGCCGAAATCCGATGAGTCGGTATTTCAGTGAGGAAAAAGAAATTACAGTGGCATGAGAGAGGAACTGGCCAAGGTTGACTGGAAAGGGACACTAGCGGGACGGACGGCAGAGCCGCAGTGGCTAGAGTTTATGCGAGAATTGCGGAAGGTACAAGACAGATGTGTTCCAAAGGAAAATAAATTTTCGAATGGAAAAACCGTGAATGACAAGAGATGTCAAAGCCAAAGTAAAAGCAAAGCAGAGGGCATACAAGGAAACAAAAAAAAAATAGTGGAAAGTCAGAGAATTGGGAAGTTTTTTAAAGCCTACAAAAGGAAACTAAGAAGGTCATTAAGAGGGAAAATACGAACTATGAAAGGAAACTAGCAAATAATATCAAAGATACTGAAGGCTTGTTCAAGAATATATAGAGTAAAAGACAGGTAAGAGTAGATATAGGACCGATAGAAAATGATGCTGGAGAAATTGTAATGGGAGATAAGGAGATGGAGGAGGAACTGAACGAGTATTTTGCATCTGTCTTCACTGAGGAAGACATCAGCAATATACCGGACACTCAAAGGTGTCAGGGAGGATAAATTTGCGCAGTCACAATTACCACGGAGAAAGTACTCAGGAAGCTCTATAGTCTAAGGGTAGATAAATCTCCTGGACCATATGGAATGCACCCTCGTGTTCTGAAGGAATCCAGCAGTGGAAATTGCGGAGGCATTAGCAATGATCATTCAAAGGTCGATAGATTCTGGCCTGGTTCCGGAGAGCTGCGAGATTGTAAATGTCACTCCGCTAATCAAGAAGGAGGCAATGAAGCAAAAAGGAAATTATAGACCTGTTAGCTTGACATTGGTGGTTGGGAACTTGTTGGAGTCGATTGTCAAGGATGAGGTTACGGAGTACCTAGAGGCATAAGACAAGATTCCTTGAAGGCAAATCCTGCCTGACAAACCTAGTGCAATTTTTTGAGTATATTACAAATAGGCTAGACAATGAAGATGCAGTGGATATTGTGTATTTGGATTCTCAGAAGGCCTTTGACAAGGTGCCGTCAATGAGACTGCTAAAGAAGTTAAGAGCCCATGGAATTACGGCGAAGTTGCATACATGGGTAGACCGTTGTTTGATTGGCAGGAAACAGAGTGGGAATAAAGGGATCCAATTCTGGTTGGCTGCCGATTACCAGTGGTGTTCCACGGTGGTCCGATGTGGAGCAGCTTCATTTTACGTTGTGTATCAACGATTTGGATGATGGAATAGATGGCTTTGTGGCTAAATTTTCTGATGGTACAAAGATAGGTGGAGGGGCCGGTAGTGCTGAGGAAACAAAGAGTCTGCAGAGAGACCTGTATAGATTGCGGAAATGGGCAAAGAAGTGGCAAATGAATTACAATGTCGGAATGTGTATGGTCATGCACTTTGGTAGAAGAAATAAACGGGCAAACTATTATTTAAATGGAGATAGAATTCAAAGTTCTGAGATGCAACTGTACTTGGGAGTCCTCGTGCAGGATACCCTTGAGGTTAACCTCCAGGTTGAATCGGTGGTGAAGAAGGCGAATGTAATGTTGGCATTCATTTCTACAGGAATAGAGTAGAGGAGTAGGGATGTGATGTTGAGGCTCTATAAATCACTAGCAAGACCTCACTTGGAATACTGTGTGCAGTTTTGGGCTCCTTATTTAAGAAAAGATGTGCTGGCATTGGAGAGGGTTCAGAGAAGATTCACTAGAATGATTCCGGGAATGAGAGGGTTAACATAGGAGGAACGATTGACCTGTCTTGGACGGTACTCCTTGCAGTTTAGAAGAATGAGGGGGAACCTCATAGAAACATTTCGAATGTTGAAAGACATGGAAAGAGTGTATGTGGTAAAGTTGTTTCCCATGGTGGGGGAGTATGGTGCGAGAAGACATGACTTGAGGATTGAAGAGCGCCCATTGAGAACAGAGATGCGATTTTTTTTTTTTAGCCAGCGGGTGGTGAATCTATAGAATTTTTCGCCACGGGCGGCAGTGGAGGCCCAGTCATTGGGTGTATTTAAGGCCGAGTTTGATAGATATCTGTGCAGTCAGGGCATCAAATGTTACGGTGAGAATACTAAAGGGGAGATTGGATCTGCTCGTGATGAAATGGCGGAGCAGACTCGATGGGCCGAATGGCCGAATGCAGCTCCTTTGTCTGATGGTCTTATTGTTCCGTGTCCTTGTTGACTACATTTGCAGCATCTCTGATTATTCTCAGTCACAGCAGCAGTTGGTCACTATTCTGTCCAGTTCCTACCTAGCATAAAAATCATTAGCTTGCGTCACGCGTATACAGCTGGAAGAAACCAGCAGGTCATGCAACATCTATGGAAACTGTAAATAGTCCATTTTTCAGGCCGACACCCTCCATAATACAGGAGTAAAGATGGGAATTCAGCATATGAAGGTTGGGGTAAGTGTGGATACAGCACCATTTGGTCGGTGACCATTAGCTTGCTCTCAGTTTAGCAAATTCCCCAATGACTGGCTGTTTGAGAACGACTGTGTTTAAACTATTTTCCCACTGAAATTCATCAATTGCAAGGCTTATGCTCCAATGCAATGTCATTTAAATGTCCATAATGCATCTGACTCCACTACCTCTCCTATCAATGAATTACACACTTCTCCGTGTTTAAAAAGAATCTTGAGATATTCCTCTATACTTTATTCCAATCTCCTTAAACTTCTGCCCTTTTCAGTGCCTAAGTTTGTTTCAGCCACTTCCAAAATTCTCTGGCTGTGAACTCCATTTATGTCTCCTGTAATCTTGTATTTGTCTTTCAAGGCACATCTCATTCTGTTACCCTCCAAAGAGAAAACCTTATCTTACTCAACCTATCCTCACAGTACATGCTCGATGAAGTTCAATGTTTCAAGGAAATTTATTGTCAAGTTACATGTGTCACCATTTACTATCCCGAGTTTCACTTTCTTGTGGGCAGACACAGTAATTGTAAGGAAGAGAATCAATGAAAACTGCACACAACAAAGATGGGCAAAACGCCAATGTATAAATGATAACAGACAATAAATTGTGGGAAGAAAGGAAAATAATAACAATGGATATCAAGTAAATATCGAGTTGTGTTCCTGAATATAAGTGAAATTATTCCCTCTGCGATATGAAACTGATAATCTACCAGTAGCTATTCTCGAAACTGGTGGTATTTGACCTGAGGCTCTTGCAACTCCTTCTTCATGGCAGCACGTGGATGACCGGGGTCCTTCATAATGAATGCTGTTTTCCAGTAAGTTTGCTCCTTGTAGGCATATTCAGCGGTGGAGAAGGCTTTGCCTGCTTTGGGCTGACTGCATCTACAACTTTTCATTGGCAATTCCATTCAAGGATATTGAGTTACTGTACGGGACGATGATACAAAAAGTCAAGATATTCCCCGCCGCACATCTATAGTAGTTTGTCGAAGTTTGAGATGACATGATAAATTTGCGCAAACTTGTCTAGCACAGTTTTCACCAAACAGTGTTCCTCCAAGGCTCTGCACTGAGAATTCTAGTCAATATTGGAGGAATTAGTCACACAATCACCTGATAGTCAAAAATCTTCTATAACCTTCCTACATTTCTGCTCCTTTTTCTGCTGATGGCATTCCAAAGACAATTGGAAACTGAAACACACAACATCTCGAGGTTTTCCTTTATCAACAGCGTTAAAGATGCCCAGCGGAGGAAGGTGACTGTCAGTCTGACTTTCATTCAGTGGTCACGTTTGTCAGGTCTCTGTCTTTGAAGGTTACACAGAGCTGAGAGTTTTATAGGTCTGTGAAGGTCTAGATATTTTGATTTATTGTCCCTAGGGTCAACTGCTGACTGTTCCTCTACGATCTCATACCTGTTTACAGCAGAGATTCCCTATCTCACAGATCATCCATGGTGATTTGTAACACTTTATGTCCCAGCGATACCACATGTCTTACTCTTGATCTCTACCCACATCACCCCTGTGACTTTCCGCCTGATCAGCAGTGCATATCCCCCACTTCTTTGATCCCCCTATGGACTGTCTGAATCATCTGAATCGTGTAATGATTAGCTACCGGTCCTCCTCTTCTCTCAATCAGATGCCTGTATTAGCTCAATCACTGAGTCATGTACCAATCTTATGTTTTAAGTGCACCTGTATTAAATGTTATACACGCTGTACTAAAATAAACTTAGTTCCGCCCCTCGGTGCCACCGAGCGCATTAATGTGGCCGCATCTGGACTTCTTTTGGTGTTCCGGAACCTGGTGTCTACCTTTACTCAATGTTACTTGCTGACCTGTAGCCCTAGTTCGCATCGCTTCCCCCCTCACCTCCAACAACACCCGGCCTCCACATGCCACATATTAATGATCTATCAAGTTAGCTACAGTAAACTTCCCTGTTAGAATGTTAATTCCCTTTCAGTACAGGTGCAAAACACATACTCCTTACATACGTCCCATCTATCCTGGAAGAGAGCCCAATAATCTGAGTGCAAGTTGCCTTCCTCTTACACAGATTGATAACATCACGTTTACTGTACCTGACCTCTTAAGTTTGTAACACCCGAAGTAATCCTGAGATTACTAACCCAAACTTGCTACTTCGTAAGCAAGAAGACTTCTTAATGACCCAATTAATTTGTTTGGAAATTTGAGGGATCTATAGACTTGCATATCACGACTCTTCTGTTCCCCCGACACAGTGATAAAATATTCCATTTGTACTCTGTATTCCAGTTTGATACCTATGTTTTTGAGAGTGACCTTCCAAATTCCCTCTTACGTGATTTCAAAAATAAATATAATGTATTTATATATTTATTAAGTGTAACTATAATTTCAATAATTATCATGTCTCTGCTTCTGTATTTGTAATCTATCAAACCGCCCTTTTCATCCATCGTTCGCTTGTTCTTTGTCAACTGTTCAATCTGTGTTGACACAGACAAATATAACCTTGATACTGACCTGGATTAGACCAGTCGCAATGAAGAGAAAATCTGCAGGTGCCGGGAATCCAAATAGCACACACAATTGCTGCAGGAGCTCCGCAGTCCAGGAAAGGAGCAAACAGTAGCTGAAACCTCGCAGCAGGGTTGCATCTATATTTTTTTCTCCAATCCCGCTGAAGGGGCTCGGCACGAAACATCTACTGTACATGTTTGCATAGATGCCGCCTGGTCTGATGCGTTCCTCAGCATGTTGCGTATGGTTAGCCTATATCAGAGCATGTATAGATCATTTCTCTCTTTCTCTCTCCCTCACTCTACATTCTTCCGTCTCACTCTCACTCTCATTTACAGCTACATTAAAAGAATAAAGGTAACAGCATTTTGACGTCGTTGTAAAACTTTTAAAGTTCTGTTACCTGAATTTGTTTCATGGTGGCAGAGAGAGGGCGAAGCTGCGCGCACAGAATGAAAGCGAAATCAGATCGATAGAAACCACGGGGTATACTGGGAGCAGAGGTAGTCGATGCAGCCTAAAATATACTCCAATATCAAGCAGTTTAGTTAGATCCCGGAAGCCGGGTTAACAGGTTCGCTTCAATCTTCAACGTAATCGGGGAGGGAGGTGAGGCGCAAGGAGGATTTTTTTCTGGGACGCAGATACCAGTGATTCAGTCGAGATAAAGATAAATAGCTGTTTTTCGTTCTAAGGCAACACACGCAATATACTGCGGAATGTTAACAGACCTGGCAGTAACTCTGTTCATCGCATGGTATCCACTTACGCTGAGGTGGGGGTACAGAATAGGAGCATGAAGTGCTGAGATGTCATACTTTACTGCCTTTGTTGTTAACGGTTAATGAGTTTCAAGATCTGGTTCAGTGGGTATTGCACCGCATTCCTGAGTTCCTTTCGGAACTTGTTCTGAGTCAGGGCGTAAATGCACGTGTTGGTGCAGGAACCGAGAATCCGGAGCATTCCCGATGTCTCTTCTGTGATGTAACTGGGATCCGTGACAGAATAAAAAAACAAAACGCATCGAAATCCTCTGATAACTATAAAATACGATCTGCGTTACCCTCAACAGTATGAAACTACCGGTTATGCTGAAGAGCAAAACGATGGATTTGCGTCGGTTCTCCTTGTCATTCTCTCCACTCTTTTGTCCCCGGAGCCCCCTGCGGGTTCGACTGGCCGCTAGAATCCGCCGGTCAATCAGAGGGAGAGAGAGAGAGACAGACAGACAGACATACAGACAGACAGACAGACAGACAGAGACAGAGACAGAGACGATGACAGAGAGAGAAGATGACACAGATGAACCGATTGCCAGTTACCCAGCGAACGTATCTGCAAAATGATAAACGGCCGAGTCAATGATTAGCCGCTGGTTATGAAAGGACAGGATGGTTTAAATATTGTGGGCAGTCAACAGGCTCCTGACGGATTTCCTTGTCCTTTCAGGAACTAAAGAGGGAAGGGTGCCTTCTTGGCCGCAGCTCAGCTGGACTTTGCTGAATTTGTGGAGTGTTTTTATTTGTTCTTTGAACCGGGGACTTCATTGAGGATTGGGAATGCTTAATTGAGGTTCAGCAGCAGTCGTGGCCTCGCAAACATCAGGTTCTTGAACTAGACGGGACCGCTTCACTCACCCCAACACTGATAAAACCTAAACCAAACCTGCCGGTTTCTCAATGACTCGGAGCTTTCGGAGTGTTCAGGAGATGTTTAGTGTTGTAGCGTTCTGGGGAATGACACAAATATTTTGCCTGTACGGTAGTTTTTTTTTTAATGCTGTTCTGTAATGACTGGGAGGATACTCGTTGCAAATATTACTTTCGGGACAATAATAACCCTGTTCATGCGCCATCGTCTTTCACTTTCCTTTTTAATTCTGAATATGGTGATGTAGACAAAGCTTGGATTTCTGTATGTCATCTGAGTTCACAATGGCTTTATCTATTGAATAAATTGTTGTTCTTCGTCTATCCTGTTACATTTTATCTGGGCGATTATGATGGATTGTTCTGTCTGTAATCACTGATCTGTAAGTTATTGTGTCTTTTAAGTTTCTCAGCAGTTGGAGAAACCTCATGTCCGGACACAGCCAATCACGCTCATTTCTCATTTGCTCGGAACGTTCAGACTATCCTGGGGGTGCTTCATATTGTAGCACTCTGGAGATGTCCATAAACAGTACTGAGTAGGTCATTTTCTGATTGGACGGCCGTGATCAGTGGAGTTCCACAGCACTCTGTGTTGAGACCGCTTCTTATCCCGTTGTGTGTCGATGATTTGAATGAAGGATTTCATTGCTTTGTGGCAGGGTTTGCCGATCCTCGGAAGATAGATGGAAGGGCAGGAGGAGTTGAAGAAGCGGGGCGCTTGCAGAAGGAATTATACAGACTGGAGAAATAGGCAAAGACTTTTGCAGAATGAATATAATGTAGTGAAATGCCCAGTCTTACTCTTGGACTGACTAAGTAAAGGCGTGAACTGTTTTAACAATGGGGTGAACATTGAAACAAGCAGAGGTGCAGAGCCGCTTGGGAGGATTCCACACAGGAAACATGCAGAAAGGTGAGGAAGCCAAATGCAATGTTAGCATACAGCTGCAGAGGACTGGAATATAAAAGGCACTCTTTTGCAACCTACTAATCTGCATACTCTCCATGGGTCCGGTCCACAAGCACGTGGCACGGGTAGCAATCCTGAGATTACTACCCTGCAGGCCCGGCCCTTTATCTATACTCTTAACTCCCTGAAATGCCTGTGCAGAACATCGTCATTCATCGTGCCCATGCCATTTTTACCTAGATATACCAAGACTTCCAGCTGTTCACCCTCCTACTTAGGAATGCTGTAGACTGGATCCCGGACGTCCCTGATGTTGTCGCGGACAGAACCTCCTGCCCGCGCAGAGTGCATTCCCCCTCCCTCCATACACACCTCACTCTTCCCTTCTTAGTCACAGCGGCAAACTGATTGGCAGAGACACGGGCACTGTGACTGAACTCTGTTAGGGCGCCGGAGCAGAGATCCAATCGCAGCCCCTGCACTGTGCACACTGTGATATTTATTGAGTAACAAATCCCGAGGTGCAAACAAAGCCGGAGTCAAAGTTCAGGCAGAGATCAAAGCCAGGCAGAGAAATCCAAAAATCAGAATCGGGAAACGGGCAGAGTCGATATTCAGACGGACAGATACGAATGCTGGAAAGGCTCAGGGAAATTCACTGGGAAAATCTCGCAACCAACAGGTGAAAACAGAGTCCTGAAATACACTGAACAATAAAGGGAGAGGCAGATGATCGGTGGAATACAATGAGATAGAAGTGGCAGAAAAACAGGTCATAATGTGAAATAGGTGAGAGACGGCGTACTCAGTAATACAGGGGCCGGAGTAGAGTAGGATCGGGGACAGAAGCACATGGGGCATGAAAACAAACAAGAGCCCATGGCAATACAGAGTCAGAGACGACGGCTTTTGGGAGAACACACATAAAAAATACACAAAGTTCAGTTGGAGTTATTGACCCGCGTTCAGCCGTTTCACCTTCCTGACTGTCATCCTGTCTCCTGTGTCTTGCACCTTGGGTTTCACTGCCTCTCTAAGTGTCCTGTCTATCGGTACTTCAGCTTCTCGAATGATCTGGAGCTCATCCATTTCCCGCTCCCCCTCCTGAACGCGGATTTGTAGAAGCTGCACCTGACCGCACCTCTCGCAGCTGTAATCGCCAGGGACACCGGAGGTCTCCATGCCTTCCCGCAATCCCGCAAAGGAGCATTCAACTACCCAGCCTGGCAACTCTGGTATCCTATCGGAGAAGATATAAAGAAGAGAATGGCCCTCGTACTAACCCAGGCATGGGCAAACTACGGCCCGCGGGCCATATGCGGCCCGTTAAGCTTTTTAATCCGGCCCGCAGAACTTGATGAAATTATATTAATAAACTTTGTTAACACCTCAGATCCATCCTGAGAATCGCCACAACAAAACTAAATCCAGACTTTGATGCGCTGGCTAAAAAGGGAGACCAACAACGCTGTTCCCACTGAAATTAAAAACAAGTTTCTTCGTTGTGTTATGTAAAAAATGCATTTGAAAATATTTTTTTCAATAAGCCTTACATGTTACATGTTATTTCTGTTAAGTGATGGACATGAGTAGTGCGCAGGTGCACGTACGTTCTCAAAATAAAAAATGCGCTCCAGATCAAATAACGCGCTCCGCATACTGTTCTGTCAGTGACACTGGTCGTTGCTGAGTTTTGGCACAGGGGACAATTGAATAAGAAGGAGCAGGACAAGTAGACCTGCATCTCCTACCGTTTTTGAAATAAAGACAGTCAGGAGGAGAGTGATGATGATAATATTTTGAAGGATAACAGAATTTTCATTGCTTTAAAATAATAACTGTTACTATTAAAAAAGCTGTATTTTATTCATTTAATTTTCAGTGTTTTAAAAGTCATTTCAATAAATAGCTAAATACTATGGGACATCAAAGACAGATATTTTGTTGTAATGCATTTGTTCATTTTCAATTGAAATTAAAGCACATGCTTTCTACATATCCCATGATATTTTATTTTCTCTTATGAGGTGTATTACCAAAACACTCCGTCCATCTGCTCCTGGTCCGGCCCCCCTGTCAAATTTTAGAACCCTTTGTGGCCCACAAGTCAAAAAGTTTGCCCACCCCTGTACTAATGGTACGTACATGGGCCACGACGTCTGGCTCCTCACCCTTCCACTTAAGAATACCTAGTTCGATCAAAGATATCCTGGTCGTTGTCGCCCAGGTACCCTCCTGCCGCTCCCATTAATAATGAGTCCCCTCACACCAGAGTGTGCTTTACACCACCCCCTAATCCCAAGCCAACTTCCCTTCTTTGATCTATGAGCTTTCAATGTCATAAACTCGCAAGCTCCGTTATCAGTGACTCACAATTGTCTACAGCTACCTTCATATATATTTCAGTAAGTTTATCCATGTTGCGTCGCCTTATAGACACGACACGCATCCGTGGACACCTAACTGCTGGGATTACTAGATACACTTCCAACCTGCATTTGTATTGCTTAACTGACGGCCTGCAGATAAAGGGTTTACTGCACCTGTCATTCCATAGAATTTAATGAAGGGAGTGTCCATGGGGATTGTCGACGTCACCGCGGAGGTGTGGCTGCTGGCTGCCTGGTCTATTAATATGAATCCCTCAGAACGACAGCTACAGTGAGAGCCGCCAGTCTACGCTATCAGAGACGAGCCGGCTCCAGATAGAAAGAGGACAGAGGCTGAATCGCGAACGGTAATCTGGACTATCCCAGCAATGGATTTTAATCTACGAAATGCAACGCGGAATGCTGCGGGAATCTCGAAGAATATTTTCTGGGCGTTTCAATATCTTCTTGAAAATCATGAAAGGTTGCAGTTGGATATTCGAATCATGATTATTCTTCAGACCATCCAACTGATTTACTACCCTCTACTCGCCATTTTAGCTGTTCCTGGTTAGTGTCTCGTCACGACTTTTTCTCCTGATTAACGCTGAAAAATATGTCAGCTTCTCTTTCGTACCTGTCCTCTAACGGCGCGCTAATTGCACAGCGGCTTTCTCAACCCGGTATCGCTTCCGCAAACTTCCTCTGAGTATATTTGATTAGGTAAACCATTCAAGACTTACTGTGAAGTAGGGAGGCATGCGATCTAAGGGGATATTGGTTTGTAGATCCAGAAATCGTTGCCTATGTGTGGTTGTAGACGGGTCTTATTCTGCATGGATGTCTGTGACCAGTGGTGTGACTCAGGGATCTGTTCTAGGACCACTGCTCTTCTTGATTTTCTGTTATTGACCTTGATGAATAAGTGGAGGGGTGGATTAGTAGATTTCCTGATGTCGCAAATTTTCGGGGTGTTGTGGATAGTATGGAGGTCTGTCAGAGTTTACAGCGGGACATTGGTAGGACGCAAAACTGCGGTGAAAAGTGGCAGATTGATTCCAACACAGATAAATGTAAGACTCTTGGCGTTGTTGGAGGTTAAGAGGGATGTTGGGGTCCGTGTGCATAAGACACTCAAAGCTGCTGCTCAGGCTGACGCAGTGGTTAAGAATGCCATACGGTGCACTTGCTTTCAATCATGGGATTGAGTTTAAGAACCAAGATGTAATATTACAGCTACATAGGATCCAGTACAGACCCCACCTGGAGTATTGTGCTCTGTTCCGGTGGCCTCCCAACAGGAAGAATGTGGAAACCATAGAAAGTGTGCAGAGGAGCTTCACAAAGGTGTCGCCTGGATTGGAAATGAGAATAGGTTGAGTGAACCCAGCTTTTTCTCCTTGGAACGGCGGAGTATGAGAGGTGACCTGATAGAGGTCTATAAAATGACGAGAGGTACTCATCGAGTGGATAGTCAAAGATTTGTTTTCCCCTAGGGCTGAAATAGCTGGCACGAGAGGGCACAGTTTTAACGTGCTTGGAAGTAGGTCTGGAGGAGATGTCAGGGGTATATATCTTATGCAGACAGTGATTACGCAGAACGGACTGCCGGCACTGTGAGGGACTGGGATACGATAGGGTTTACTGGATTGCCACATAGAGCTTAGTAAAATAGTATGCTATGTGTATCCCTAGGAATGGACACGTTCGGTACAGCATTGCGGGCCGAAAGGCCGGTATTGTACTGTAGGTTTTCTATGTTTCGATTCCTTGCGGAATTTCTCCTTCTATCGTTGGTGCCCTCGGTGTCCCGATTAATTCTCTGACAGGCAAACATTATCTCTGCCTCTTCTCCTTTTAAACTCTTCCACCAAGTGACCTCTCAAGCACCTTCACTCGAAGAGAAACAAGTCTGAGCACACACAAACTCTCCACACAGGGAATTCGCTGCAATCCAGTCAGCATTCTGATGTATTTCATATGCACACCCGTGAAACTTACTCGTCCTTCCTGTAGTGAGGGGACCAAGACGTCTGCTCTTTATGATCCCCGTAGTGATGAGTGTAGTTGGGTCAGGGCAGGATTAGTCGGCTTTGCAGAAGTTTGTTGGAGTGGGCTGCATTGCTGAAAAGAATAAATAAATAATAAATAAATAAATAGCTCCATCGTCTCACCTGTTGAAGAGCATGAGGTCACCTGGGCATCATCACTGTCATGATTTATCACCGTCACCAAGTGTGTTGAGTAAATTGAGCGCCTGTAGAGGGATATTGATAGGTTAAGCGAAAGAACTAACGCTGGCCGACGAAGTACAAATTTGGTTAATGCCACGTCATCCACTTGGGAATGAGAAATAGAAGAACAGAATATTATTTAAGTGCTAAACGATTGCAGTGTGCTGTTGTACGGAGGGAACTTGGAGTGCTTCTGCTTAAATCAGAAAACGTTGGTTTGCAGGTGCAGCAAGCTATCAGGAAGACAAATAGAATGTTGGCCTTCGTTGCGAGACGAACAAAAATTAAGAGCAGGGAAGTTATGCTGCATCTGCACAAGGTGCTGCTGAGGCTGTGTCTGGAGTATTGTGCAGTTCTGATCTCCTGACTTGAGGAAGGATAAACTGGAGCTGTAGGCGGTTCACCAGTTGGTTGTAGAGATGAGGAGGTTCGACTATGAGGAGAAATAGACTCGCCTGGGATTGTACTCGGCGGAATTCATAGGTTTGAGAGAAAATCTTACAGACACATTTAAAATTGTTGAAGCGGTAGGTAAGATAGAGCTAGGAAAGTTGTTTCCACTGGTAGGTAAGACTATAACTGAGGGAAATAGCCTGAGGATTCTGGGATGTAAATTTGAGACGGAGATGAGGAGGAACGGTTTTTCGCAGAGATAGGTGAATTTGTGGAAATATATGCACAATGAAGCAGTGGAGCTTAGCGCGTTAAATATATTTAAGACAAGTTATCATTGTTGTTTGCATACCAGAAGAATTCAGGGCTCTGAGGAGAAGGCGGGTATGCGGCGATGAGTCCATGATCATCTTCATTGCCGGAGCATGCCAGATAGAACTGATGGAGTATTCCTGCTCGAATTGCTAATGTTCTTATGTTCTCATGTTCTCTCATGTTTGCAGTTGAGGGGAGTTGAATTTCCGTCATCGTGATACTTGTTACATGAATCAGTTCATTATTCTCTTTACACCTCCCGGTTGCAACTCCTTCTAGCGCGAAACATCTGAGTACATTCCAGCCATCGGTTGATATCACTGCTTAGCCCATAAGGCTCGGGAGCTGAATACGGCCATTTTAGCACCGAGCCCTCTCCGCCATTCCATCATAGCTGATTTATCATCCCTCCCGACCACATTCTGGACCCTCTCCCCGCATCCTTTAAAGCTCCGACAAATCAAGAGCAGATGAATCCCCGCTACAAATCGTTCCAATGAACTGACTGTAACCGTCTGTGGCGATGAATTGCACACATTCACCAGCCTCGGTCCGAAGATATTTCTCCCCCTCTCTGTTCGAAAGAGGTAACGATTAAAAGAATTGTAATTTCAGAATGTTTCCATCCAAAAGTCTGTTAATGGTCTTTATCTCCCCCCGCACAGTGAACGTATTGACAATCTTCATCCTGTCGCGGGGAAAGTGCGGTCTCTCCAAAGGCGTCACTAGGTACCTAGTTGCCATGGTAGCAGCGGATCAGCTCGTCGTTCTCTTCGATCTGGTATTGAGCAAGATTCCACTGATTTACATGCAAATAGAGCTTTTCCTCTGGTCGTTACGTGTTCCCGTGTGTAATATCCACGCCGTCGTGTTCTACGCCGCCACGGACTGCTCTGTCTGGTTCACCGTCACTTTCACCTTTGATCGATTTGTTGCCATTTGTTTTCCGAGGCTGAAACGAAAATACTGCACCGGGAGAGCGGCGGCTCTGGTTCTGGGGACAGTGTCTCTGTTGAGCTGCGTAAAGAACATTTTCTGGTACTTTTTGTTCGATGGGTCATATTCGATGGTAATTATGCCCCTGCTCTGTCTGCGAAATAATCGTTTTTCCCAATCTCAGGAGGCTGCATACCTACTGATTAATTTCCTCATCACCCCAGCATTACCCTTTGTCCTGATTCTTCTGTTAAACAGCTTAACCATCAGACACGTCTTAGTGGCCAGCCGAGCCTGGAGGAGACTCCGTAGTTCACGCGATGGCGAGACGCCCGCCGACCCGGAGATGAAGAACCGCAGGCAATCCCTCCTGTTACTACTGGTGATGTCAGGGAATTTCATCCTGCTGTGGGCGCTGCTGACGGTGTATTCCGTATGGGATAGCCTGTATGTTTCCATTTACGTGCTGCCCCCGTCTCCTCTGCGGGAGCTGGGCTACATGCTGCAACTGCTGAGCTCCTGCACCAACACGGCCCTTTACGCCGTGGTCCAGGCCAGGTTCAGGGCTCAGCTGAAGGAGACGGTGAAATCGCCATTCAGTCTCATGACAAAGCTTATTCGGCGTTGTCAGGTCCGCATTAATCCTCAGTGACCTTTCTTCCATACCGCCCCAAAATATCCCATTTCGTCCGTGCATATGCAGTTCCACTGAGGCTCTGAACGGCCGTGGTTAGCTCCTCGATACACTGACACGATCGCCGATTTCTCCCCAGTCTGCTTTCTGTATTGCTCCTTCCAGTTTACTTTCGCCTCGAGTTCCCTGTAATGTCTCCTTTAGTTGCACCAAGTGGGTGATTCGAACTTTCCTCGCATGCCAAACATTGACATCAAAATCGGAATGCGGAGTTGGGCCCTGCGGGTATTCCGTGCGGCCCTAATGGCTGCTCGCAATCTCCCAGTATCGCACAATCTCTTTCCTCCGGCGAGGGTCCAGTGGCTCCAAGAACTCCTGCCATTAATCGGTTCAGGCGAGTCCCTTGCCAAAGACTGACCGAGAACACCGCTAGCGACTTTGATCTTTGGAGATCTGTCTGCCACCTCAAGAGAATGTCATTACCTCGCACCCGGAACACCATTCATTCAATTTCCGCTCGTTCTTCCCAAGCAGTAATTGCCATTTCAGTGCTTTTCGGAAATTAAACAAATTCATGGACACTTAGTGCAGTGGAGGTCCAATCTGACGAATTGAGTTGAGTACTTTGGGTATGTGGGGAAGGTGACTGCTGAGGAAAGGGCACCGGATCTTTTTGTATTTATTGAGATTCGGCACGAAATGTGAAATGCTGTCAGATGTATGGCTCTAGCATAAACGCCATCAATTGGTAGCGATACATCAGAGCTTTCTCCCGCTGACCCTTCAGGAACAGCATCTTGCACTGCAGCATTTTCCACCTGAGATCCTGACTGGATCGTATCCTTTCCGAAACGTCGACCGACACATCTGTTCAGTCTGTTTTTTTTACTTCCTTTTTTCCTTCTTTATTTGATCATCCGGTGTTCTCCTGATTTCCCGCCGCTGTCTGTGACGGCGTGGGTTTCCTCGGGATGCTCTGGTTTCCCCACACAGACCAAATTCTAATACTTATATGTTGATAGCTTAATGTGTCACTGAAAATTATCCCATGATTCGGGGCACTGGGAACGTGGAGCATTCTGGCAGCCATGGGAACGGACTGGAAGTAAAGCATTTGAGAAGGACACGTTCCGGGAGGCTGATCCATAAGACCGAGCTGCAGGGGCTGGCATGGATTCAAATGTTCTCCAGGCATAGAGTTGGTTGGCATAAAGCAGTGGTTGGGGGCAGCGATTCTGCATGTGACAAGTGTTGGAGATATTCTGACGTTTGTCTTGGATGAAGATAGGGAAGATTCATAAATGTGCTTGTGGACGACACAAAACGTGATGGAGTTGTGGATGTTGAGGAAGCTTGTTGAAAGTCCAGATGGTCAATCAAGTAACAGTTTTGTCATACTACCACCAGCAAGTGGCAGCCTGTAAGGAAGCGATTTCAATATTCATTCAGGATTCAAGATTCAAGATTCAAAACCTTTACTGTCATTCTAACCGTATATCAGCTCTGCAGCGCAGAATGAAACAGCGTTGCCCAGGAGCAGTGCAATCATAACACAACAAACGCAACACTAATTAATAAACATAACAATAAATAGTAAAACACAACAGCCACATGTCAGTTAAAATCAAGTTACAAGTGTCCAGTGCAAGTTAAAAGCGTCCAAAGCAAAGTCAGGTAGAGTAGCTATTTTGCAGTCTGACTGCCTGTGGGAGGAAGCTGTTTAGTAGCCTTGTGGTTTTAGTTTTGATGTTCCTGTAACGTTTGCCTGATGGCAGAAAAATAAAAATTCATCGAGAGTGTGTGAGGGGTATTTAATGATGTCCCGTGTCTTCTGGAGGCATCGACTCTGAAAGAAGTCTTGGACAGAAGGATGGGCGACTCCAATAACTTTCACTTAATCACCCTCTGCAAGGGTTTTTTGTCAGCAGCACTGCAGCTGGAGTACCAGGTTGTGAGGCAAAAGGTCAGTACACTCTCAAGCACGTTGTAATCCATATATCGCATTTTAATCACAAAGAGTAGTTGACAGTCAGTTGATCCGGGGTTTGAGATATACACAGTCAACTCGGATGTATAAAAATAGACTGACAAATAATCTTGCAAATGATACCATGATCATTTATTTAGAAACATGCTCAAAGTGACGGGGAATTTTCAGGTAGTAATTTCAAATAAGCTCTAAAAGCCAAGAGCCATAAACAGGGTGCAAGGGATGCACATACTTGTGTGGTTGTAGATGTCAAGGAATAGTGAACTCGAAAGGAATCTCAGACAGACATGTGCCTATGAGGAAAATGGAAGGTTACACTCTTTAAAAGAGTAGAAAAGTGTAGCTACCAGTTATTTTGGATCAGCCCATAATTGAATGATTAGTAGTTTGCGTGGATCCGGTATTGTCAGTAAAACTTTGACAAATCTCTTTCCATACACTGTGCAGAGGACCATGACTGGTTCCGTCACGCCCTGCTATCGATAAACCAGTGCACAGGAGCAGAAAAAAACCTCGGGTCCAGTCCATCACAGCAGCAGCCTTCCCCACCACTGAGCACTTCTTCAAACTGCAGAATCGATCATCAAGGACCCTCATCATCCAGGACATGCACCATTCCCGCTACTGCCATTGGGAAGGAGGGAAGGCAGCCGTATTTCCCAGAATACAGCTTCGCGAACTGTTGTTACCCTACATCCATCGGGATCAAGAACCAACTTGGATCACCTCACTAACCTCAAACCTGAAATGTTTCCACAAGCTATGGAATCACTTTCAAGAACCCTGCAACATTTTCGCAGAGTTATTTTATTTATTTGTCCATCAACCCATCCCGTTAGGTATCCATTAATTCATTCGTTATTCGTTAATCTGTTTATTTCTTGTTTGCTCAGGGAGTCATCTATTGCACATTGGCAATTTACATAGTCTAACTTTCTGCATGCTACTTCAATGTTTCAGTTGCATTTCTCTGTTGTTCTCTGCATGCCAGCAAGAAAAGTAACCTCAAAGTAGTATGTGATGTCATAACATGGTTTGATAATAAAATTGCTTGCACATTGACGTGACCACATGGTAATTGACCCGATTGAGAGAGAGCTGGATAGTTCGGAATGCTCTGTTGATGGCGGAAGGGGTGCTGTGGCTCTGGTATAAGAAATAATATTAAATCATTAGAAACAGGTGACAGAGGATTGGAAGGTGTAGAGTCTGCACGGGTTGAGTTAAGAAATGGCAAGGGTAAAAGGACCCTAATAGCAGTTATTTACAGGCCTCCAAACAGCAGCCGTCGTGTTGGTTTACCAATTACAGCAGGAGATAGAAGATGCGCGTCAGAAAGGCAAAGTCATGATAATAATTAGAAATATTAACATGAAAGCGGGTTGGGAAAAGCACGTCACTACTGGACCACAAGAGAGAGAATTTGCAGAATGTTTAAGGGATGGATTTTTACAACAGCTTGTTGTTCAGCCCACTATCGGATCGGCTGTATTGGTTTGGGTGTTGTGCAATGATCGGAGCTGGTAAGAGAGCTCAAGGTTAAAGAGCACTGAGGGAACAGAGATCACATAACTATCAAGTTCATAATGATATTTGAGAGGGAAAAATAAAATCCAATGTGTCGGTATGTCAGTGGAATAAAGGAAATTACAATGGCATGGGAGGGAAATTGGCCGAAGTTGACTGGAAAGGAACATTTGCAGGAAAGAAAAATAATGATACATTTTCAAAGGGAGGAAGGACACTACCGTGCCTGACAAGTGAAGTCAGAGCCGAAGTAAAAGCAAAAGAGGGGGCGTAAAAGGAAACCACAGCTAGTGGGAAGATAGAACATTGGGGAGCTTTTAAGAACCTCCGGAAGTAAACAAAGAAGGTCATTTGGAAGGAAACGATGAATTACAAGAGGATCCTGGTGACAAATATCAATGAAGATACCAATAGCTGTTTTAAGTACATTAAGGGTAAAAGAGAGTCGAGGGTAGATATAGGATTAATAGAAAATGACGCGGGAGATATTGCAATGAGAGATACAGAGATAACAGAGGAACTGAATGCGTATTTTTCATCAGTGTTCACAGTGGAAGACGTCTGCAGTATACCGGACATTCAGGAGCGTCAGGGAAGTGAAGTTTGTGCAGGAAAAATTACGACTGAGAAAGTGCTCAGGAAGCTACCTGCTCCTGGACCTGATGGAATGCACCCTCGGGTTCTGACGAAAGTAGCGGGAGAGATTAACCATATAACCATATAACAATTACAGCACGGAAACAGGCCATCTGGGCCCTTCTAATCCGTGCCGAACGGTTACTCTCACCTCGTCCCACCGACCTGCACTCAGCCAATAACCTTCCATTCCTTTCCTGTCCATATATTTATCCATTTTGTTTAAAGGACAATATCGAACCTGCCTCTACCACTTCTACTGGAAGCACGATCTACACAGTTGCCACTCTCTGAGTAAAAAGATCCCCCTCGTGTTACCCCTAAACTTCTGCCCCTTAACTCTCAACTCATGTCCTCTTGGTAGAATCTCCCCTACTCTCAATGAAAAAGCCCATCCATGTCAACTCTATCTATCTCCCTCATAATTTTAAATACCTCTATCAAAGCCTCCCTCAACCTTATACGCTCCAACAAATAAAGACCTAACTTGTTCAACCTTTCTCGGTAACTTAGGCGCTGAAACCTAGGTAAAATTCTAGTAAATCTCCTCTGTACTCTCTCTATTTTGTTGACATCTTTCCTATAAATCGGTGACCAGAACTGTACACAATACTCCAAATTTGACCTTACCAATGCCTTGTACAATTTTAACATTACATCCCAATTCTCAATATGCTCAATTCTCTAACTTATAAAGGCCAACATACCAAACGATTTCTTCACCAACCTATGCACATGAAATTCCACCTTTAGGGAACTATGCATCATTATTCCTAGATCACTTTGTTCTACTGCATTCCTCAGTGCCCTACCATTTACCTTGTGTGGCCTATTTTGATCAGTACTAGCAAAATTTAACACCTCTCACTTAGCGCCATTAAACTTCAATAAATGAAATTACATTCTATATCATCGCTGTGGTCACTTTTTTATTTTTGAAGGGGGCACCTGGATTTGAACCAGGGACCTCTTGATCTGCAGTCAAATGTTCTACCACTGAGCTATACCCCCACATTTTTAAGGCTACAGATTGTGGAGGCATTAACAATAATCTTTCAAGAATCCATAGATTCTGGCGTACCGGATGACAGAAAAATTGCAAATGTTATTTCACTATTTAAGAAGGCCTGTTAGCCAGTTATCAGTGGTTGGGAAGTTATCGGAATCGATGTTAGGGATGAGATTACGGAGTACCTGCAGGCACATGACAAGATAGGACAAAGCCTGTATAGTTTTCTGAAAGGAAACTCCTGCGCGACTGGTCTGGGTGCCGGTTACCAGTGGTGTTTCACTGGTGCAGCATAAGTGAGGAGCGGGTAGTGTCGAGGAAACAGAGAGCTCGCAGAGCGATTTAGATCGTTTAGGGGAATAGGCAAAGAAGTGGAAAATGAAATACAATGTTGGAAATTGTATGGTCGTGCATTTTGAAGGAAAAAATAAACGTGCATACGATTATTTGGATGGAGAGAGAATTCAAAATACAGAGATCAAAGGGACTTGGGATTTATGGGGCAAGATAACCTAAAGGTTAGCCTCCAAGTTGAAACGTTTCTGAAGAAGACGAATGCACTGTTGGCATTACTTTCTCGATGTATATTATATAAGAGCAGGGATGTGATGTTGAGGCTCTACAAGGCACTCGTGATACCACAGTAGAGTATTGTGTGCAATTTGAGGCACGTATTTTTTTAAAAAAAGGTATACTGCTGTCGGAGATGGTTCAGTGAAGATTCACCTTAACGATTCGAGAATTGAAAGGGTTACCGTATGAGGAACTTTTGGCAGCTCTTGGGTTGTATTCCATGGAGTTCAGGAGAATGAGTGATATATCATATAAACATTCCGAATTTTAAAATGTCTAAACAGATCAGATATGGCGAAGTTATTTCCCAATGTAGGGGATTCTAGGACAAGAGGGCACGACTTCAGGATTGAAGGACGTCCATTTAGAACTGAGATGACGAGAAATTTGTTTCGTCAGAGGGTGGTAAATCTGTGGAATTTGTTGCCACGAGCGGCTGTGGAGGCCAGGCCACTCGGTGTATTTATGTCAGGGATAGATGGGTTCTTGATTAGCCAGGGCCTCAAAGGTTATGGGATGAGGAGACAGGGTCGTGAGAATGATGGAAGTTGGGATCAGTCCATGATTGACTGGTGAAGCAGACTGAATAGGCCTTATGGCCTCCTTCTTTCCTAAATCTTAAGGTTTTAATACGAGATTTCAAAGCCAACATAAAAAGCAAAAGAACAATTAAGTAATAAAAAGTACAATTGAGCAATATTAGTTGGAAGTTGGAGTGCTGGAAAAGCTGACTAATAATATTAACAAAGTTACCAAAATTTTCTTCTGATACATAAAGTAAGAAAAGTAGCGAGATTGAACATCGGATGGCTGACAGCGATGCTGGAGATGTAGCAATGTGGGACCTTGAAATACCGGACGAACTAAATAGTATATTGCATTAGTCTTCAGTCTGGAAAACACCAGCCGCGTGATGGAAGTTCCAGGTGTCAGGGGTATGAAGTGTGTGAAGTTACCATGCCCGGAGCGAAGGTAAGTGACTAACTCAAGAGTCTGAAGGTAGACTGGAGGGACCAGATGCTGTACATCCCAGAGTTTAAAAATCGCTAACTGAAGACATGGTGGGGGTATTAGTGATGATCTTGCAACAACCACTCGCTTCTGGAATTTTTTCGGAGGACTGGAAATTTTGCAAATATCACCTCACGCTTCAAGCATGGAGAGTCAGAAGACAGGAAAAATCTAAGCCGCTGAGGCTGACCACAGCGGTTGGGAAGATGTTGGAGTCAATCATTAAGGATGAAGTCTCAGGGGACTTGAAGACACGTGATAACGTTGACGAGAGACAGCATGGTTCCGTCAAGGGAAAATTTGGCCTCAAAAATCTGTTGGAATGTTTTGAAGACATAACAAGCCTGCAGAATTAGGCACATTTAGTGTCCTCTACACCACAAACTCTACCCCAGAGGTCTATGTGTCTTTAGTGAAAACAGCAGCCAAATCATAGTGAGGGACCTCGTCCGTCTCCACCGGCATTGGGAGCGAGGTGCCTAAAATTCTTTACTGTTGAAAACCAAGTTTATTCACTCTTGTTGTCTCTATCTTTATTTCTGACAGGCCCATACGAGCTTTCTACTCTCTGATTTTCATTTCTGAACGCGTCCCTTTCCAGAAAACATCCTGCCTCAATCGACAATAGCTAAATGTTTTTCAATACCGTCCAAATTGACCTTCCCCAATGAAAAATCTCAACGCACGGACTAGAACGATCTTTTTTCCATATTTACAATGAAACCAATGGCATTGTGATCTCGTTACATCAAGCTTCTACCTCTTGTCCTGTCTCATTTATTTCATCATAGCAGATCAAGTATCGCGCACGCTGTCGTTGGTTCGTCAACGCACAAAAGAAAAAAAAATGTCCTGAACGATCACCTATCCATCTTGTCCTTTACAAGTGTGGAATTAACATTCAACGTGCGGAATGTTAAAAACACCTACTCTCACAACCGTAATGTTCCTGCTATACACAGCTATATCTCCACAAAGTTGGCCGTCTAAATACTGTTGACCATTGGGTGGGCAGTACTCTATCCCCATTAACATGATCATACCTTTCCTTGTTTGTGGTTTCACCAATTGAGCGTCTGTCCGGGCCTTTGAGCGCGTTAAACGACCCCGCGGAGGAGAGCGACCTGGATTAGCCGAATTCTGCCTCTGCCCTGATGGAAGACAGCCGAGAATTTTCCTTGACTGTTAACTCTACTCTCCTCCTTTAGTCCATCCCGCTCTATCACTTTTGAAGCAAAGAGACGCCGAAATACTGAACTGCCAGACCAGACTCTCCTGCAACCCAGTATCATTATCGGCTAAGATACCATGATTCCAGGTTTTGATCCAAGCAGTGAGTTCACCGGCTTATTCTCAGATACTTCTACCACTGAAACATACGCACCTCAGGTCACTAGTCGGACCTTGCTCAATGATTGCATTCCTGACGTTGTGTGAGATCTTATCAACATGTCTGCACAATTTCCGCACCAGCTGTTCTGGCACCCTGGTTCCAATTCCCCTGTAAATGTAGTTTAAGCTTCATCATACAGCGCTAACTAACCTTCCGACAAGATATTACTACACTTCCAGTTCACACACAAACCGTCTTTATCCACAGGTCTCAGCTTCCCTGGAAGGGAGATCAGTGATCGAAAAATCGTATGGCTGTCTCCTACACCAAAACCTTAGCCACGTGTTAATCTGTATCATATTTCCATTACTCGCCTCATTAGGACGCGACACGTGTCGCTGTCACAACCCCGAAGATCCTGCCCTCCACCTCAGCACCTAACTCTCTGAATTTCCATTGCAGAAAGTCGTCACTCCGATGTCATTTGTACCACAACCGCTGCCTGCTCACGCTCCTGCTGAAAAATGTTCAGGATTTGATCCACGTTGTCCAGGACCCCGGCACCCGGGAGGTAAAATACCATCCAGGAATCTGTCCTCCCCTTCCCTTTTGAGTCCAAAAACCAGACTCAGTGCCAGAGGTCCGACCGCTGTGGCTTTTCCCTACCAGGTCATCCAACCACAAACCGCATCCAGATGTTTCTGATGGTGATGGCCATAGGGATAGTCTGCACTGCCTCTTTAAATCCTTTCCTCTTCCTGACTGTCCCACATTTCCCTGTGTCCTGCACCGTGGGTGTATCTACCACTCTATATGTCCTAGTCCATCACGCCATAGGACGGATTGTTACAAGCGGCAGCTGTGTGCACTTCTCCGAGGTGTCGTCATCAGAAACTCTGGAGGTCTCCCCGCCTTCCACATCCCGCGAGGAGCCTTCCACTTGGACGATGGCCGACCGCTTGTCCCTGTCATACGTTAATGTGTTCTGTGCCTTTAACACTGGATCAGAGAACCTGAGCGAATTACGTTCTGCTAAGCGTCTCATCTCTCAGAAAGGCCGCTGCTCTAACGTCCAAAAGACCCTGTTTCCGTCTCCTCCCTCAGATTAAACATTGACCTACAAGCCTGAACAACAGTCTGACTGTCATAACTCATCCATGATGGAATGATGAAACAGACACAGGAGACCGAACGGCCTTTCCGCACGATGTCTTATGTTCTTGTGAACCTTGTCACATCTTCGCTTTATCCCAAATTCATGAGATTATTGGGCCATATAGTCTACTTACCAACAGCCATCTGTAAAGCAGCGTTGCCGGGTATAATTGAACCTCCTGCGTCCAGTTTCTGTTGACATTGTTGCGATCAACTCCCACCCAGTTTTCAGATTCAGTCCTGTCTATAAAAGTTTATTTCTCTGCTTCCCTAAATGTGAAAGCGATGAGACTTCCAAGTGTTCTCATCCATCTCAGCAAACGTCCTTCCCAAATTCTTGCCGAGACGCGTCTCACGAGCCTACGAATTGTAATATTTTACAGCTTTACTTTCCACAGAAGTTGCCTAACCTGAGCAAACTGTAACACTCTCGCTTTCATTTCCGATTGACAAGATGATATATGTGTTTGAGTTTATATGGCTTTTCTTACAAATCAGGCATTTATTCCGTTCTCAAACACGCATGAAAAATAGTCAGGATGGCCGAGTGTTCTAAGGCGCCAGACTCAAGGAATGAATGTCCTTCCGACAAACGGGAGGGTTCTGGTCTCCATCTGGGGTCGTGGGTTCGAATCCTGACATAATTTGTCTTTAAGCATTCAATCGAGGCGACGTTATTTCTGCAAACAAAACCTGGGTTGTTAAGGTGGATTAGAAAAACTGATGGAGGATAAGATTATGTTTTTGACACTGTTCATCGTATTGCAACAGATCACCGTACACCGAATTCTGGGTCAGTGATTTATTCAGAAAAAAAAAAATTCACGGTGAAGCATCTCGTCCCGAAACACCGACTGCTTACGCTTTTCCACCGATGCTGCCTGGTCTGCTGAGCTCCTCCTGGCATACTCAGCTATCAATATAGAAAAGTTTCTGAAGTGAAATCATTGGTTGTCAGATTATTCAATGGATGGGCATGTGAGCGTACATTATCACCTGTTGATCAAAGGTCTGATTTCCCGTGATGGACTGGGCCGGATTCACTAACTTTTTAAAGATTTCCCTTCAAAGGTACGGTATTTCCGTACCACGTCTCGATGCAGACAGACAATATACTCTCTACGACACATCTATAGAAGCACATCAAGGCTTTTGATGTCATGCTGAATCTCCGCAGTCTCCTAAGAAAGCAGAGGAAATAGTCATACCAACAATTTAAAGTTACAGACCCACCGCGCCTCTGATCCTCCAAGGAGAACTAGCTCAAGGACCTCTGGTTTTCCCTCTGCTGAAGACAACAATCAGTCCTTGGTCTTGCCGACATAGCGTGATAGTGTGTTGGCACATCTTGTTTAAAACGATCCCCTCTTAGTTGAAATGTATGCCCTAAGAGGGGATCGTTTTAAGACATGTAAACCCTCGAATGGAGATAACTTTTCCATGCTCTACCAATATCTATGCCTGAAAATCTAAGAAACGTCCGCCAGATTCCCCCTCACCTCCGATGCTCCAGAGAAAAAGAACAAGTTTGACTAAACTCTCGTTATTGCACAAACAGTCTAATTCAGGTAGCATCTTGGTGATGCTCTTCTGCACACTCCCCGAATCCACGTCATCCTTTCTCTGGAGGATGGCCTGAACGGAGTGCAGCACAATCCCAGTGCTGTGATGCTGTACGCTCTGATTCCGCACATGCCCGGCAATCTGAGAAAATGCATCACGTCCATATTCATTTAAAATCCCAGGATATATAGTGTGTTTATATGTATACCCGCTCAACAAAACAGTCAGTCAGACTATTCTGAAATACAGCTGTTTATCTGGCATGTGGAGAGAGTACCACAGGGGCTGTCAGGGTGGCTGAGTAGTCTAAGGCGCCAGACCTAAGGCGAGAAAGCCTCTTCCTAGTAAACGCGAGTGTTCTGGTCTCCAACTGGAGGCGTGGGTTCGAGCCCGACTCCTGACAAATACTCTGTTTTTCACGTGCTGCTTTTATAATGCAATCACTGTAATTTTACTGAGCGACCAAAGCGTGGACTGTTTGTGAGTATGAGAAAGAAGCATTTAAGATAAAGATTTTGTTTTAGTCACAACAGAGAACTGAACAACGGGACACATTACATGGGATTCGGGCTGCGGAGTTTGATGAGAAAGTGGCCTCGGTGAAGAGTGTCTACGTCACCTTCTCAGCCGTGGCTGTTTGTTGGACAGAATGACATCGCGGTCATTCAGACACGTTGTTGGTCTTAATATTGAAACGCCATTTTACATTGTCGTTCTTAAGCGTACATCTGCCATGGAGCTCATGGTGCGTTTAACACCTTTCTGGATTTGGGAATATCGGATTAATCATTCCGGACCGGATTATATTCACTTTTTTTGGTTTAACAGGCCACTCTTCCTTGTTTTGCAATGCAGATATTTTGAATCGCACAGCACGGAAAATAGCCTTCGGCCCAATTGGTTCAGAGTTCAGAGCAGAAAGTAAATTTTGCATCACAGCATATCGATATACATATATCACAATGTACAATGAGATTCACTTTCCCGCGGGCATCAAAGAAACAGAATAAAATCCTTGAAGGACCGCACTAAGAGGACGGCCAAAACACTCAATATGTGTAACAAAACAAACTGTGCGAAGTCAAGCGAAAGAATAATGATAATTGCAATATTAATTGTTATTTTACGTAATAATCCAGGGCGACTACGAAGCCTACTGGGGTTTGTTTAGATATAACCGCTCTCAGAGACAACCAGATAGAACTATAGAACAATAGAATATTACAGCACCGAAACAGGCCTTTTGGCCCTTTATGGCTGTGCCGAATCATTTTTCTCCTAGTCTCACTGACCTGCACCTGGACCATATCCTTCCAAACCCCTGTCATCCATATACCTGCCCATGTTTTTCTTAAATATCAAAAGTGAAACCGCATTCACCACTTCATCTGGCAGCTTGTTCCACACTCCCACTACTTTCTGCATGAAGAAGCCCCCTTTAAACTTTTCCCTCTTCACCGTTAACCTATGACTTCTGTCTGTTTTTTTCTCTCCCCTAGCCTCAGTGGAAAAAAGCCTGCTTGCTTTCACTCTATCTATACCCATTATAATTTTATACACCTCTATCATATCACCTCTCATTCTCCTACGCTCCAGGGAATAAAGTCCTAACCTATTCAGCCTTTCTGTGTAACTCAGTTTCTCAAGTCCCAGCAACATCCTTAACCGTCTCAGCATTCTTTCAACCTTATTAATATTTTTCCTGTAATTAGGTGACCAAAACTGCACACAATACTCCAGATTCGGTCTTACCAATGTCTTATACAACCCCACCATTACATTCCAACTCTTATACTCAAAACTTTGGTTTAGAAAGGCCAATGTACCAAAAGATTTCTTTACAACCCTATCTACTTGTGAAACCACTTTTAGGGAATTATGAACCTGTACTCTCAGATCCTTCTGTTCTACTGCACTCCTCAGTGTCCTACCATTTACCTTGTATGTTCTACCTTGGTTTGACCTTCCGAAGTGCAATACCTCACACTTGTCCGCATTAAAGTCCATATGCCATTTTTCAGCCCATTCCTCCAACTGGTCCAAATCCCTCTGCAAGCTTTGAAAATATTCCTCACTGCCCACTACACCTCCAATCTTTGTATCATCAGCAAATTTGCTGATTCAATTTGCCACATTATCATCCAGATCATTGATATAGATGACAAATAACAATGGACCAGCACTGATCCCTGTGGCACACCATAGTCACAGGCCTCCACTCAGAGTAGCAATCCTCCACTACCACTCTCTGGCTTCTTCCATTGAGTCAATGTCTGATCCAATTTACTACGTCTCCATGTATATCTAGCGATTGAATCTTCCAAACTAACCTTCCATGCGGGACCTTGTCAATGCCTTACTGAAATCCATGTATACAACATCCACTGCTTTCCCTTCATCCACTTTCCTTGTAACCTCCTCGGAAAACTCTAATAGATTGGTTAAACATGACCTGCACTCACAAAGCCATGCTCTCTTTTTTCTAATAAGTCCATGTCTATCTAAATATTTGTAGATCCTATCTCTTAGTATTCCTTCCAATAATTTACCTACTACCGGCCTATAATTTCCCGGCTTACTTTTTGAGCCTTTTTTAAACAACGGAACTAGATGAGCTATCCTCCAATCCTCCGGCCTGACCCGTGGAAATCGGCATTTAAAATATTTCTGCCAGGGCCCCAGCCAGGAGACTAGTCTCCTTCATGGTCCGAGGGAATACCCTGTCAGGTCCTAAGGATTTATCTACTCTGATATGCCTCAAGACAGAAGCACCTCCTCCTCTTTAATCTGTATAACTTCCATGAACTCCCTACTTGTTTGCTTGTTTCCATAAACTCCATTCCAGTTTCCTTAGTAAATACAGATGCAAAAAAAAACATTTAATATCTCTCCCATTTCTTTTGATTCCATACATAGCCGACAAAATGGACATAGCCGACATAGTCAAATGGAGTCCTAACTTGACTCTATTTAGCAAGTAATCTGCCTTCCTGTTCTTCCACTTTGGTGGCAAGAACAAGAAGGCAGATTGCTATCTAATTGGAGTCAAGTTAGGAAAAGGGGAAATACAACGAGATCTAGGTGTTCTTGTACATCAGTCAATGCAAGCAAGCATGCAGGTGCAACTGGCAGTGAAGAAAGCTAATGGCATGCTGGCCTTTATAACAAGAGGAATTGAGTATAGGAGTAAAGAGGTCCTTCTACAGCTGTACAGGGCCCTAGTGAGACCCCGCCTGGAGTATTGTGTACAGTTTTGGTCTCCAAATTTGAGGAAGGACATTCTGGCTATTGAGGGAGTGCAGCGTAGGTTCAAAAGGTTAATTCCCGGAATGGCGGGACTGTCATATGTTGAAAGATTGGAGCGACTGGGCTTGTATACACTGGAATTTAGAAGAATGAGAGGGGATCTAATTGAAACATATAAGATTATTAAGAGATTGGGCACGCTTGAGGCCGGAAGCATGTTCCCGCTGATGGGTGAGTCCAGAACTAGAGGCCGCAGTTTAAGTATAAGGGGTTGGCCATTTAGAACTGAGATGCGGAAACACTTTTACACCCAGAGAGTGGTGGATATGTGGAATGCTCTTCCCCCGAAGGCAGTGGAGGCCAAGTCTCTGGATGCATTCAAGAGAGAGTTAGGTAGTGCTCTTATAGATAGCGGGGTCAAGGGATATGGGGAGAAGGCAGGAACGGGGTACTGATTGTGTATGATCAGCCATGATCACAGTGAATGGCGGTGCTGGCTAGAAGGGCAAAATGGTCTACTCCTGCACCTATTGTCTATTGTCTACTGCCTATTGACCACTCTGATCTTCAAAAGGACCAATTTTATACCTTACTATCCTTTTGCTCTTAACATTCCTGTAGAAACTCTTAGGATTATCCTTCACCCTGACTGCCTAAGCAACCTTATGTCTTCTTTCAGCCCTCCTGATTTCTTTCTTAAGTATTTTCTTACTCTTTTCTGAGATGAATTACATGTTGACAGAGGATCGAATATGCACGATTTTAAATTATTCACGTAAAGCTCAACCATTTAATGCAGATAGGAAATATGATTTCGAAAGTTATAAGAATAAAGTTTAGACAATATTAGCGTACTAGTTTAAATGTAAAGAAAGTTGCAATTCAGGTAGCACAATATCAAAGAGAAATGCAGGATTCAGTAGACCTGATGGATGGATGAATATTTTTATTTTGTATGTTAATGACTGGGATGTTGGAATTGATGATCTTACGGACCGGTTTGCGACAGGATGAACATAGGTGGAGGTGCAGGACATTTGGAGGAAGCAGAAAGGCTACAAAAAGACGGAGACGAATTAAGAGAATGGGAAAGAAGTGTCAGATAGTACATACTGTCAAGAAATATATGGTCCTGCATTTGAGTAGTAGAAATAAAATGGAAGGCTATTTTCTCAACGCAGAGTAAATTGGAAAATCTAAGGTGAAAATGGACTCTAGTTCCTCGTGCAGCATTCCCAAAAGTTTAATATGCAATTTGCCAAAGTGGTGAGGAAGGCCAATGCGATATTTTCGCGATCATTTCGAGAGGAATGGAGTATGGATGCAGCGATGAAATTTTCTGGATGTTAAATACACCGGTTAAATGCACCTTGAGTACTGTGAGCAGTTTGGAGTCCTTTGTCTTAGTCAGGGTGTACTGTCACTGGAGACGGTTCAAAGGTGGTTTAGAAAATTATTCCAGGGTTGAAAGCTTTGTCATGCGAGAAGCATGTGACGGTCCTGGGTCACTACTCTCGGGAATTCAGGAGAATGAATGGTTTACGCATTAAATCACCCCTTGTGACCCTTACATGCTACAGGACCGTGTCTCCCATGTCTATCCCTCATGTCTCCTGGCTGATTACTGGGGGGTGTCTCCCCGTGTCTACCACTTGTGTGTCCCGGTTGACTACTGAACCATGTCTCCCCGTTTCTGTCACTCGAGTCTCCCAGCTGACTACTGGATGGTGTCTCCCCGTGTCTGTCACTCGTGTCTCCCGGCAGCTTAGGCTCTCCTGCTCCATGACTAAACTTAGGTTCCTTCAGTTACAACAGCTGCTGATAAATATCCTGATCCCCTGCTGGAACCAGTCGGCGAGACCTCTCTCGGAGAAGGATGCCCTCGATTGTTCTAACAGTGTGGCGAAATCAAATTCAGACCTGTCAGTGGAAAAAGCGTCTTCGCGTTCCAACATGTTATCAGTCAATCCCTGTTTCCACTTCTCGAACATTTCAGCAAATGTAGGGTTTCCTGTCGCTCTAGCTGCTCCCGGAACGTAACATGACAGGATTAGACGGGATGCACCTCACTGTTCCTCCTTTCCGCTCATCATCATATTTAGCAGGAACTTGCACCTTCTCAAAAGCAGCTCTGAACACATGGTGAATGGACAAGGTGTTCAAAAAGTTCTCTCTATTTCTCTCTTCGCATTCTCCTTTGAGCCTTCTCACAAGAATAAAAATCCCATCCTTTTCAATCCAATCCGGGCTCAACAGCGGTGTTGTGTCAATAGTCTCAGTTACTCCAACATAAGTTTCCATAAACTCCGGCTTCGACGAAAAGTAACCATCGGAGGGATAACCATCAGTACTAAGCCCCGGAATATCAAAGGCCTTCACTGGCGCCAATGGCAAGTGCGTCGGACACCGGTTGTAAATGGATATACAAAGCGAAGTAACTTCAGAACCTGTGGTCAGTTATGGCTCTAACATAAACACCTTCAATTCGCCTAGATACATCAGGGTCCCAGTAACCCTTCGGGATTTTTTTTTTTTACTTTAGTATGTTCTTTGATACACTGATAGTAACGTATCCTCTAGAAAACGTCATTCCGTTCCTTAACTGTGTCCCTCTGTAGTTTTACCTGTTTGCTTTGCTGTTTGATTAACCGCTGATTCACTTTCCGAAGACTTTCCTGTCTTTCGCTCTACCGCTTAAAATGTCTATCTTCTCCTCAGTTGCAACAGAAAACACTGGTCACTGCGTTGTTCTGAGGAGCCTGCTCAGTAGCAGCCCTCGCCTCGGTACATCGCACCGGTGGGTCGGGCATCATATTGGCCCTTGGTGCTTGGTGCCAGCTCCAAACGATATCATCACAATTACATCGGTCCTCAGATGTTTCACGACGACCTGCAAAACCCGCATTTCTGTGACGTTAAGGGCGCTTTAACAACAGAGGCTACTACCGGGGACTTTGCCCTGATGATGGAGGCCTCCTGCTCCTCCATCTTGTTTTCCTGCTCTCTAACTTCCCTGAGTAATTCAGTGTAAAGTTGGAGGAGGCCGCATCTTCCGGGTAATCCAAATACGTAGAGCAATCACATCATGTAACAACCCGCTCTTCACAATTTGCTCTTCCTCAATATCTCTAAGACAGCTGAATGCACCTTTTGTAGTTCAAACAGTGTGCAGCTTCGCCAATCTGAAAATGTAGGCAAGCAATTTGGCTCCTTCTTCCTAAAATGTGTGCCTAAACTTCACCGTAAGATCGGCTGCGCTTTCAGCAGCGTCAATAGCATCTTCCAGAGCTTGCAGGTAACTCGCTGATGTGGCAAGAGATTTTCTGCATTTATGAAACTCGCTATATCAGCAAACGGACCGTTCAAGCTCTCTGCCAGTCTCAGTTTCCTCATATTATTCATCCAGTTACTGAGAAGTCTGCTCAGCCCAAGCCTCATATTCTGCATCCCAATCGGGTGTGGGCTTGATGCCACCGAACTTTCCAAGCCTGCAAAACTGGCTTCCCGAAGAAATCCCTCTGCGTTTATCAGCCAGAGATGTAAAGACAAACCGAGTTCAGAATTAAAAATCAACTGCTGAATGAATCATTAGACCGTTCACATCAGACAGCTTCTTCGCCTCACTCCGCAGAAACGAGAGTAACTTGCATTTAAAGTCTTTGGCGTCAGTTACGGGAAACTCGCCGTCCAATTCAGCACTCTCTACTTTACTCCACTCTTCTCGGAAAGTATGGACGACCCATGGCCCCGCCTCTCCAGATACTCCAACGGGAACAGGCAGAACCACTCCCGTCATGTCATCGCCTGTTTGGATAAAAACATATTTACCCGCCGTTTAGTCAAACTACCGTCCCATGACCGTAACTTTCACTAATATTTACGATGATTAAAACCCTTCGGAAATGAGTTAATCTGGTCTTTTCCTCACTGACTCCTTCGTTCTCGCTCGCCCCCTTGTGGCTTGTCCTGTTTACTGGGAATGTGAATTTCATGCTCAGCTTCCTGTCTGGCAAGCTCCTTGTGCTGGAGGGAGGAGGTCCTGTGGCCGATCACTTCACCTGTCAGCGTGCAGAGCAAACATCCTCCAGCACTCTCCCACCTACTGTTTGTCGGGACATCGCAGACCCAGCCCACTCCCGTCGCTTCGTCCTTATCCAGAGAATTTTGGTTTTCTATAGAACTCTGGTCAGGTTGCGTGTGGAATATTGCACTTACTTTCAGTCGCTCCACTATAGGGAGGATGGCGAGGATTTGGAAACTGTATAGAGGAGGTTATAAAGAGCACCTTTAGGGTGAGATCTACAAGGTCCCAAGATGCAGAAATTGCACAAACTTGAACTGCTGTTTCCGTAGTGGCAGAAGCCAAGGCAATAACTGAGAAGATCATTATTGTCGTAAAATGAAGTGATGTTGACGCTTTATCAATCTCTGGTTAGGTTCCATCTGGCGTTTAAAATTTGCTTCGGTCGCCACATTATAAGAAAGAGGCCAAGGCTTTGTAAAGAGTTTCGGAGGTTTATAGGGAAGAGATCTAAAAGGAGGGTTTTCATGAACTTGTGTTATTCTTTCAGAATGGCAGACACCAAGGGGAGATAGAGCGGCGTATAAGACTCATTAATACAGTCGGCAACCGTAACCTTTCTCACAGTATCAAATTACCGGATAGGAAAGGACATGCAGTTGAGATGAGAGGGGAAAATGTTCAAAGGACATTTATGGGGAAATGTTTAAAATAAATCAAAGCAGAGAGTTACGGGTGTCTGGATTGTATTTCTAGTGTGGTAATGAAGGCAGTGGTGCCTATGAGATTCTAAAATAGGCAAACAAATTCACAGAGAAGGAGCGGATGTAGACAAACCTCAGGCAGGGTGATTTGTTTAATTAGGCATCACCTGCTTAATCATATCAGCCCAACATGACAGACTAAGTGTCTCTTCGTGTACCGCAATGTCTAACTGGAGAAATAGTTATTGACGAGGGAAATTTACTTTCCACCCCATTGTGAATATTATTTCCTTCATTCTAAGTCTGTAACCAATATGATCTTCATTCATTTGAAACTTTCTCCCAGCAATCGGTCCGAATTACCTCACAGAATCTATCAATGCTCCTCACAGTTTAAGAGGAAACAGGCCTGACTCATTCATTCTCCCCTCACAAAAGTAGCCTGCCATCTCTTGAAGCTGTCAAATCAGTGTAAGGAATAGTCCCGTCACTCTCTCCGTTGCATGGATAACTTTCTTGGGGAACTGTGACTAGACCTGGAAATAATAATCAATGTGCATTTAGGCAGAGGGATTAATTTAATGAGACATCACTGGCTTACTTACGTCAGCCCAACACCACAGACCAAATAGCTTCCTCCTGTCCTGCACTGTTGTACGTTTTAACTGAGGACAGAATTACTGATTAAGGACATTAGTTTTCCACTCCTTCCTGAATATCCGTTCCTTCATTCTGGGACTGTGACACATGGTAATATAACCATTATTCAGGGGAAACATCCTCACTGAAATTGGTCTGAATGATCTGAAAAATCCCAGAAATTCTCCTCACAATTTCAGAGATACAGACTCACTCTCCCCGCACACAGCAAGTGTGCCATGCCCGGAACTATACTGTCAGTGCGAGGGATAGTTTCGGCCCCCTCTCTTCAATAGGGACAACTTTCACATGGAAGTGTAACAAGACCTGGATCTAATGTTCAAGGTGCATTCTCTCCACGCCCTGTAGAACTCCTTCCAGGAAGACATCTCTATAAATCTTCTCCAATTCTCCTGTATCGTAACACAAAATACCGTTTGGCTCTCTAATTGTCAGCGGTACCTGAATGTTAACTGTTAGTGATTTGTTGACAATGACCGTCAGGTCCCTCCGAACCGTTCACTCTGGCCCCATGTAAACAATGATTTTCTAGTTTGTCCCTCTGGGAATGAATGTCCGCAAATAACTCCATATTTTGTCCGTCTACCATATCTTCACTCCTTCACTTCTGTCTGCAACCCCAAACCCTCGCTGCGCCCTTCCCACTACTAACCATGAAATTCAGATCTGTACAACAGCCGACATGGATATAATAAAGTTGGTCCTCACATTCAAATCTCCAATGTAGACTGTGAACAGCTGGCGTCCAGATACAAACCCTGAGTCACCGAAATGTTTGAACGTGGTCCATTTGTTTAATCTAACTGACACTGACGTGCTGACTAATTCTCACACACGCATATTATACGGAAACCCAACTGCATATCCGAACCTTTCTGAAGTTCTTCCAATACCACATTCATCATGTCCCAATTTACCATTTGTTTGTCCATTCCTGAACACACACAGAAACTGCCAGCCCCATGGGTAGCGACTGGGACTGGGTCTGTGCCTGTAAGGCAGTGGTGCAGAATAAAATGGAGATATTGACCATCTGTGGTTCGGTGTAAACGTTGTATTGATAATCTGTGTCTGGGTCTTGAGTTCAGTGTGGGACTGAATCTGTATTTCTCTGCTGTCAAACAATGGAACTGATGAGCTATCGGTTTCTCTGTGCACTGTAACCCACCTTGTGTGTCAAAGAGGAGCGGCGGCTCTTGTGCCTCGACAGGAGGGAATATCGGAGTTGATTGAAGTTTTTCTCTGTTGGTAGAAGGGAAGTCGATCTGCGAGGGGAGAGGTAAATATTAGGCGGTTGTGTGAAATGGCCGTTGTAGCCTGTACAATTGGTAATCTGTCGGCCTGACTCACTTTTACACAGATATATTATTGCATCTAATGCTTGCCTTTCTTTCATTCACTTTCATCCAACCTGCGTCGATTCATCTCCCAATTTAGAATCCTATGTTTAATATTTATTATTGACTATTTCCTTTGCAAATTGACGCATTTCTTCGTTTGACCTCTGACGGGTTTCAGATGCCCTTACAAGCTCATTACATCAGCAATATCTCAAAATTCTTGAGGAACTCCGCAGTGCTTTGCCAGCACTTTGTGTGTGTTGCCTTGAATTTCCAGCATCTGCAAATTTTCTCATGATTTGCACATCAGCATCGTGGTCATCTGAACACTGCCACCCTGTGTGTGTGTGTGTGTGTGTGTGTGTGTGTGTGTGTGTGTGTGTGTGTGTGTGTGTGTGTGTGTGTGTGTGTGTGTGTGTGTGTGTGTGTGTGTGTGTGTGTGTGTGTGTGTGTGTGTGTGGCCAGCATGGCGTTCAAAATGGAAAACCACAGGGAGAAAAGTTAGGGGTCGGACGTGTCGCTGACACGTTTTCAAATTAATATTTATCGGACAACAAAATGAAATTCGTTAATGTGGCTGTTTCGGATGTTTGTCAATGGAGCTTCGGCATTCTTTTCACGAGGTGAGTAACAGCTGAGGTAATGCCTAGGAATTTAGAAGTTCTTGTCTCTGTCGGCCCAATATTTACATCAGAGACAATGAATGGTGTTGAATCACCATGATTGTTCAAGTGACTGTAGTCAGTCAGCGGCATAACCGTATCTCTGGAGACTGATCATTTCTATAAATTAAGGGCGCTTTGAATACATTATCTCAGAGTTTCTGAAGGACCTGTGAATTCAGGAGCAACACAATTGGCAGTTTATCACGGAAATGGGTTATCCAGTCCTTTTACGGATAGGAGAAATTTACTATCCTTTTATTTCAGCCTTTGGAATTCTCGGTAAGCTGCGGTATCGGCTGCCGTTGGGGAGGGGGGAATTGAAGTTAATGCCAATATAGTGATTGTTTCTGTCGCTGGTTTCCACTGCCGCATGTCCAGTCTTGGTATTCGGCATTCTGGGAATGGAATCAAAGCCAGCGACTGTGGATTCTGATATCTGGATCTAAAAATAAACCGCTGTAAGAATTCAGCGAATCCGCCAACATCGGAAAACCTCAGTGCAACAGGCAGACACCTTCCAGCGGTTTGAGTTCAATAATATGATGCTTGGGTCTCTGTGCTATTGGTCTCGAAGTAGCTACACTGCATTTGCAAATACTGTGTTTATACTGCCGCGGAGATTATGCTAATTGATTGTCTGCATTGGTATGTGAGCGGTTGTGTGAGGTACGTGTCATGATCAAACAATCGATTAGTGGTAACGATTCAGCAAATTTGAGGAGCTCCCTGTTGCAGCAAGAAGATTGCGGATTTTCAGTAAAAGTGAGCCGTGTGACAGAAAGTGAAGCAGTTGCTGGACAGCACAATGACGTCATTACTGATCAATTAACAAAACCGACGTGTTGATTCATAACTACCAACACTGTGAAATGTATTATATTATCCATATAACTATAAATACTGTAAAATGTATTATAATATATCCACATCTGACACCGCTACAGACATCTGTCAGTGTCGCCGTGCCTGCTACTGGATGTTGAATTATTCTCCCGGCTTCCCTGTGATGGATTCAGTCGGGGGCGTCAAGTATATCTGAGAGGCTGTATCAGACCAGGCTGTGACTGCTACCTGAGTCAAAGTTCTGCTGTAAAGTCGGCGAGGTGGCAAATGCTGGAATAGGAAACAAACACGGGAAATACTGGAAACACAAAGCCTCAGGCAGCTTGTATAGAAAGAGTAAGAGAAAGTCGTGTCATGGGGGCTCTCTGAAAACTGCTCAGAAAATACACGTTAACTGCTTTCCCACATATTCTATTTTTGTCTGGATGAGTAGTTCCGGGAATTCCTGTTTCTGTTGTGCCCTTCGGCTGCTCTGTCGCTGACAGGAAGTCACAGGGAAGTTGATGATTGTTTAATGCAAGAATCCCGCCAACGGCGTCCGAATTGATTCATTTCATTCATATCAGCCGCGGATGAAGCCGATAAAAATGGCCCAAACAGTACTGACTCTGAGGGTGCATAGTTTTATCTGTCCGCAGCCTCTTTATATTTTTGGTCATCAGAAAGGATTCCGAATTTAAATCATTTGACTTTATTTTAATGTGTAAACTCAGCCAGCTCTTGACCCTCTCTTCACCCTTCTACCGCTGAATGCAACAATAAAATGGGAATATTACATGATCCCCGAAAACTGTGGTAATGAGTTTTACTCAGTATTTTCTCAATTTTCTATTTCCCCTCTCTCTTCAGCGAACTTGATGGCGATTGTGATCCTGTCCCGGGGAAAGTGCGGTCTCTCCAAATGTGTAACTCTCTACCTGGTCGGAATGGCCGCGTCCGATCTACTGGTCGTTATCTCGCTTCCGCTCCTGATGTGGACTGCTTGGCTTTATTTTCCCCGATCATTCCTGTTCATCACTCCTGTGTGCAGTGTAGCTAGATGGCTGATTCATGCGAGCACTACTGCCTCTGTCTGGCTGACTGTCTCTTTCACCGTCGATCGATTTGTGGCTATTTGCTGTGAGAAGCTGAAAACAAAATATTGCACCGAGAAAACGGCGGCTGTGTTTTTCGGGACAGTGAGTGTGCTGGCCTGTTTGGAGTGTGTTCCCTGGGGCTTTGTATACGAGCCTATGATAATAATTGATGGTATCCCCTGGTACTGTGTTCTTACACCGAGCTACAGAAACTCTCCCTCGTGGGTGGTATTTGAGATGTTTCACCGCATTTTAACCCCTTTTGTCCCATTCTTTCTGATTTTGTTTTTCAATATTCTGACAGCCAGGCGGATTCTGGTGGTCAGTCGAGCCCGCAGGGGGCTCCGGGGACAAAAGAGTAGAGAGAATGACAAGGACCGGGAGATGGAGAACCGACGCAAATCCATCGTTTTGCTCTTTAGCATAACCGGCAGTTTCATATTGTTGTGGGGATCACGTTTGGTATTTTACATCTATCAACGGATTTCTAAGAGTTTTGTTTATTATTCTGTTATGAATCCCGTTTACATTATAGATGAGACATCGGGAATGCTGCAGATCCTCAGTTCCTGCACCAACACGTGTATTTACGCCCTGACTCAGAGCAAATTCCGAGAGGATCTCAAGAATTTGGTGAAATACCCACTAAGTCGGATTTTGAAACTCATTAAAATATAGAAATAAATGCTATGCAGTAGTACAATTCAGCTGCCTTCACGCTCCTATTCTGTACTCCCACTTGTAATAAACGGAAACAATATGATGAACAGAGTTTCAAACAAAGCAGGAGAAAATCTGTCGATGCTGGAAATACAAAACAACACACACAAAATCATGAAGGTTGTCGGCCCGAATAGTTGAATGTTTACTCTTTTCCAAAGTTGCCATCCATCTCCGGTGATTTTCTCCTCTGTCCTTACCTGTAGCTTTTCCTTCTGTTTTCCGATTTGAACTAACCTCCAGTAACAGAATGTTAGCTTTCAAAGGGAAGGTGGAGGAGCGTTGTTAGGTGGTCGAGGCGATGCTGTGAACCCAAGAAGAAAAGACACAGCGAAGCGAAATGGGAACTGATATGAACTAATCCTACAGAGAGTACTGGCGAAAGTCTTCAGCTCAGGCAGCAGAATTGGAGAAAGAGGGGAAAAAATCCAATTCTGATGAAAGGTCTCTGACCAAAACGTCCACAGTTTACACTTGTCCACAGATGCTGCCTGGCCTGCAGAGCTCCTCCAGTATTTTGGAATTCTAGAGTCTGCAGATTGTCTCTTGCTTCTGACTGGTCTAATCTTAGTCACTGTCAGCGAGATATTCGACTATGCCAACGCAGAACTGACCCTGGACAAAGAACAAGCAAAGAATAGTGGAAAAGACAGTGTGATATAGACTTGATAATTATTGGAACAAAGTTTCAGCTAATTTTGAATTGACGCAACTGGGAAATTGGAGGGTCTCTCTAAACAAACACGATCGGGGATAAATTATTTATACAATTAGAAAGATGTTGGGAGTAGCGGCAGTTTGTATTCAGATATTACATTCTCCAGAGAAAGCTGACTTCAGGTATCAATCCGAGTCCTTCAATGGTTGGTCCATGATGTTTATTAATTTTAATCGTGAGCGGGTAAGATCGAAGTATAAACTCTAAATATAAGCTTGGTTAAGATGGGTAATAAGTAGTAAGGATAATCCTGGGAATTGTAAAACAGTGACTACTGCCATCAATGGAGGCTATAAGTTTGAAGGGGATTCTTCACGATAGGTTTGACAAATAATTGGAGAAGCATAATCACAGGCAATCAAATGGCTTTGTGTGGGGCAGGTCATACCTTACGCACCTGTATGACTTTCTGAGAGAGTGACAAAACAAGTTAAGGAGATGGATGATCTGTGTCTGGAATTGAGTGAGGCGTTTGACAAGAGCGTCGGGAGGCATGTTGAGTATGGGGCTGGCAGTAGATGGGGCATTTGCAAAAGATCCGTTCTGTAACCCTGCTTTCACTGATATTTGTAAATGACTTGAGAGAAGAAGTGGATAAGTGGGTTGGTAACTCGCAGTTTGGGGCTCCACGTAGCATAGCGGTTAGAATCAGACGAATCCAGCTCGGAGCAATGGAAATCGGAGTTCATTCCGGTTTTTTCTTCCGGAAGGAATTTGTACATCCTCTCCGTGATCTTTATGGGTATTCTCACAAGGTAAACGAAAAAAAAAGAAAACAACCTAGCGATTCGGCTGGTGTAAAATTGAAGTTACTGGGCGCCGTGGCTCATTATACTTCGCTTCATCTCTAAGTGAATCAATGACACCTGTGTGATATTGTGGATAGCGTAGAATTTCATCACAATAAAAAGTTCATTGACAATAAAATTTTAAACTGAATTACAGAGTACATATGGTAGATTTGATCGCAGTGTGGAGGAACAGGAGAGTCGTGCTATGCAAGCCTATAGATTCCCCCAACATTTCCAGATAAGTGAATTTAGTGGTTCCGAAGGCTCATGGCTTAAGAACTAGCAACTCCGGGTTAGTGATCTGACGAGAGAAGAGATGCTAAGGAAGTCCAGGTAAATGTGTGGCTAAAGATTTTTGCAGGAGGTCATGGTATACACACATTATTGGACTCTCTTTCAGCATTTGGAGCGACTGGTGTAAGGAACACGGGTTTTACACCTGTACTGAAAGGGATTTAATATTCTAACTGAGGAGTTTGATGCAGCTGCTCTGGCATCAACATGTGGTATGCGCATGCCTGCTGTTGGGGAATGGGCGATGGAGTAGGAACTAGAGCCACAGGTGAGCAAGTAGCATTGAATAAAAGGCAGAGACGAGGTCAAGGAGCGCCAAACTGAAGGCCAGACTGGACCCAGTTAATTATCCCGGTGGCTCCGAGGCCGAGTTCAGTTTACGTCAGAAAGATGTGTAACACTTAAGACAGACGTGCTTCGAACCAGGATTAATACGTAAAGTAGTGAGCAAGCTATTACAGACATCTGGTTCAGAGCAGAAAATGGCTGTCCCGACAATAAAAGCTCTCACGGCTCCTAAAATTCGTTTGCAAATCCTCCTACATACCCAGATCTGGTTGTCACCCAAATTCGTGTGCACCCCCATATTTAAAATTCCCCCTTAAAAATGCGCACATCACTGAAATCCATGCGCACCCCCAGATCTGCGCATATTCCCATATGCACATTAAATTATCCAGACGAAGATTTACTCCAAACACAAAATGGCGACCTGGACATTAAATTATCCGCACGCATCCCAATGTCCGACACAGCCAGATCCTTCTGAACCATCATATATAGCCACAGAAGGTTTGCAGCTCCCATATTCGTCGACACAACCCTAAATCTGCTCAATCCCCAAATCGATCCGCAGCCCCGTATTGGAGCACACACCCCTAACTCAGCGCACGTGTGAAAATGCGTGTGCAAACCCATTTTCGAGATATCACCTAAATCCGTGCGCATCCCCGGATTCATGCCCTCCCCAAGAATTTGTGCGCAAGCCTTGATCCGCCAAACACAGCCAACTCTCTATGTATTCCAAATAGATGTGCACGCCCATCTTTGAAAACACACCCCGGAATCTGCGCATGTCAGCAAATCAGTGAGCTCTCCAAACACGCTGACACACCACATATATTACATTTTTCCAGAGCAAGAAGCATTTCAAACCGTTCAAACTGGCTGTTTCGACATTAAAATTCCCATGTACCCCAAAATGCGATTTGAACTGTAGATCGGCCGAGAGTCGCAACTCTCAGTTTAACAATAAATACGTGTGCACCCCCATATTCGACAAGGTACGCCTAAATATGCGCACATCGGAGCATATGTGTGGAGCCGAAATTCGAGAACAGATCCCTAAATCTGCCGCGTCCCCGGATTCATGTGCATTCCCAATACGGTGTGAACCCCATATTCACAAAGACACCCCTAAGTCCGCACAGTCCCCAAAACAGTGTAAACCACAAACCCACTGACATCCCTACATGCACGTTAGATTATCTCAAAGCAAAGACCATTTCAACCAGTTCACAAAATGAAAGCCTTGTCATTAAAAATCCACATGTAAACCAAAACGTATTCGTCTGCAAATCCTGATTCGCCAACACACCCAAAACGCATCCCCAGGTCTGTGCACATCACCTAATCAGTGCGTACCCAAAGACGCTGACACCCCACATACAAAATAGATTATTCCTTAACAGGAATGATTTCAAACAGTTCAAAAGATGTCTGTTTCGAAATTTAAAATTCCCACGCACACCAAAATGCGATTTCAACTGCAGATAGGGCGACAGACACAACTCTAACGCGTGTCCCAAATTTGTGTGCACCCTCAAATTGGACAACACACTTCAAAATTTGCGCACATCATCAAATCCGTGCCCAACACCCAGGTAAACACTTTTAAATCTGCGCGACTCCCCAAATCCAGGTGCATTCCATAATACTGTTTGCAGATCCGTATTTGCCTCCACACCTCTGAATCTGCGCATTTCCGAAATCAATGCGCACCCGCATATTTGATAAAGCACCCCTATATGTGCGCATCTCCAAATTCATAAGCACACCAAAGCAGTGTGCACCTCCATATTCGCCGATGCTGCTCTAAATCTGAGCAACTCCCAATTGAGTGCGCAACCAAACCAGCTGAGACATCCACATAATCATGAGGTTATCATTTCAAACTGTTCGGAATATGACCGCCTTTTTTATTAAGTGTGATCGTGAGCACACGATCAGAAATGCTGATCAAGTCAACTTGTTCCCAAACAGAATTCTACAAGGCCAATCAGATGGTTCACCGATGCCCGGCGATAAAACAATAAAAATCGCATGTTCACTTAGGAAACATAAAAAAAAAATAGTAGAAATACTGGAATCATGAAGATGGAGAGAGACATTTATACACCTGCTGTCCTCCATGATTCAAAGAGATTGAAGGAGAAGGTTGCAGGGTGACAAAACGTGACCGGAGCACTTGGCCCTAAAAACTAATGCCTACCGGGAGAATGCAGCATCTGTCCTTTCCGCACTTTCTCCAGCAGTTTCAGGACTAAATCCAGCCGGAATATAACTGGGTAAGGAAATGGGTCTGAACATTAAAAATCGGACTCAGCCCGGAATGCGTGAGCAACTCCAAATCCAGGTTGACCATATGTGGAGCAAGAGTTATCTCAAACGGTTCACAAAATAGCAGGTTGCAGCATAGAATAACAAGATTACTGTTGAAAGTTCAAAGTGCATTTATTTTAAAAGTATCTATAAATGAAACAACCTTAAGATGCGTCACAAATCCAAATTGACGAAAATTACAAATCTGTGAGAAGACCGAAATCGGTAAACCTCCCGGTATTGGCTTATCCACCCGTAAATATATGCACATCACCAAATAAGTGTGCACCCCTGTATTCGACAACACACCGCTGAATCTGTACACATCGTCAAATCAGTGTACATCTCTGTATTAGACGATACACCGCTGAATCCGGACACATCACCAAATCCGTGTGCACCTGCAAATCTGCTCACGTCACTAAATAAGAGCGCAGCCCCAAATTCCATGTGCACTCAACCCGCTGACAACCGCATCTGCACATTAGATTATCTCAGATTAAGAAACATTTCAAACAGTTAATCCCAAATCCGTGTGCTCCCCAATATTCGACAACATAGCCTAAATCTACGCACACCACCATTTCCGTGTGCGTCCCATACAGGAGAACACACCCCTAAATCTGCTCAATTGCCAGATGGATTTGCATCCACATATTCGAGAATGTAACCTTAAATATTCTCAATGTCCAATTCAGTATGCACCCCAATCCCGCTGACTCCTCTCACATTCACAACAGATATTCCCAGAGCAGGAATCATTACAAAAGTTCAGAACGTGTCTGCCTGGACTTTAAACTCCGCACGCAGCCAAAAATTCGTAATCAACTTCAAAACCTCTGACACAACCAAATTTGTGAGTAACCCGAAATCCACGTTCATCCCCATATCCGACTACGTACACCTAAATCTGTACGCATTCCCAGATCCGTGTGTACCCCAAAATATACGCACATCCTCAAGTAAAAGCGCGCCCCCAAACCCCGTGTGTGTGTGTGTGTGTGTGTGTGTGTGTGTGTGTGTGTGTGTGTGTGTGTGTGTGTGTGTGTGTTTGAGTGTGTGTATATGAAACTGCTGCGAACCCCAAATGCATTTTCGATTATATCAGACTGAGAATCATTTCAAATTGTGACATAATGGCTGCCTAAAACAGAAGAAAAAAAGAAATACAAGGACAGGTGTCGAAGTTCAAATAACATTTTTGTGGTTATATCTATAAATGGAACAACTTTGAGCTTCGCCATACCTACAAATCCGCAGACACACCAAATTTGTGAGAACGATGAGATCCGAGCTCACCTCCAAATCCGTGTGTACCCTTATGTCTATGTACAAATTGACACCCGTGGACGCACCTACTTGAAAACTAGATTATTGCAAAACCATTTCATAAAATGACAAAATATGTGTACACACCCAAATCTGCACACTGTCCGCAAATCAAATTAGTATGCACCTCAAAAAAACCGACAATCTCAAATCTGTGTGCGCCCCCAAAGTTATTGAGAAACATTCTAAGGAACAGGAAATATAAGTCAATTTTAATATGATAACCTGGATTTGCAGATGACACCTGGGTTCAGAGCGTGAGTGCACAGCGAAGTAGTTTATGAAATCTTTCAGCGTCAGTGAAACAGCTGGTAAAACGGACCTAACATTTTGCAGTTGGAATCTATTGTGACATTCTATCCAGATGGGATCAAGAGCCGCTGAACTTTGGCCGGTCCTACCTGGGTCGACTTATACAATAATTGTTAGGGAATTGAGGAAAGAGGGAGAGCAGAGGGATCTGAGAATACAGTTCCATAATTCCTATTTAAGCTTATAGGATAGACCGGCACCACGAAATCCGTGTGCACCCCTAAACCAGCCGCGGCGCACAAATCTGTGCGCATCCCCGATCTAAGTGCACCAAAACATTAAAAAAACATGAAATATGTGCAAATTTATTTGGCAGACCTATCCTTAAATCTTTGTGCTTCCCCAAATTATGGTGTTACCCACGTTGGCGGACAAATTCCTAACTCTTTGTGCATCCCCTAATCAATGTGAACGAAACCAAAGTTCCTCCCCCAAGCATGTGCGCAGAAACACATCCGTAAGCAACCCCCACATGAGTTGCAAACAAAAATCCACAGACAGTTCAATTCGTGTGCTCCCCCAAATCGACATGCAATCACAAAGTCGTTCTCCCCAAACTCTCTGACACATTCCAATGCAGACTGGATTATCCCTGAGCAAGGATCATTTCAGAGAGCGCACAATATTGCTGCCACAAGGCAACAGCCTCGAAATTCGTCATACCTCCAAATCTGTAGATCCACCAGTGTACACGTGACAGAATCGTGATATTCGTCACATTCCCAAATACATCGCAAATGCGCACGTACACAAAAAATCATGTGCTATCCTAAATCCGCCGAGACACCCGAATCTGTGCTCATCTACTACATCCGTGTACTACATCCGTGTACACCCCAGATTCCAGAGCACACCCCTAAATCTGCCACATGCCCAAATCCAGGCGCAGCGCCAAAACTGTGTGTACTATATATTTGACAATTTTGCCTTAACTCTGTGTAATCTTCAATTCAATGGGCATCGCAAACCCGCTGACACCCGTACATGCACCGTACGGTATCACAGGGCAAGAATAATTTCGAACAGTTCACAAAATTCCTGCCTCCATCATAAAATTACAGGAATGTTGCTGAAAAGTCAAGGTGCAATGATTCTGAAATTATCTATGAATGAAACTACCTTCAGATATCTAATAATTCCGAATCACTAAATCTGTTCCCATCCTCAGATTAGTGTGTGAGGACATATTTGCCGAAATCTGTAAACATCCACATACTGGCCTGTACACTCCTAGATCAATGAGCGTTACGAATAAGTGTGCACCTCTATAGTGTCGGACACATCACTAAATCTGTTTGCATCCCCAGACTGGTGTGTGAGGGCATATTTGCCGACACCGCCCTAAATCTGCGTAATCCCAAAATCAGTGCTGATTCCATACACGCTGACTCTCCAACATGCATAATAGATTACCTCAGAGCAGGAATCATGTCAAATCGTTCATAAAATGACTGTTTCGACATTAAAATCAGCACGCATCCCGAAATGCATCTGCAAATCCAGATCGTTTGACACACACAGATCTGGATGTAACCTGTGCACCTCCATATTAGACAACAGACGCCTAAATCTGCGCACATTCCCAAATCCGTATTCAACCATAAATGTGTGCGCATAACCTAGTAAGAGCTCTCTCTAAATCCATATGCACCACAATCCTGACGACAAACCCACATGCACGCTGGATTATCCGAAATCACGAGGCAGGTCAAACAGTTCACTAAACAGCTGAACGTTCAAAAATCTAGAAGAAAGTTTCAAGTTCTATTATTAAAGTATCTATAAGTGAAACAACCTTGTGATTCGTCACCCCCCCCAATCCACCGCCACCCAAATCCGTGTGTACCCAAACTCGCCACGCACATGTTAAAATTTCTGAGAACCTCCAAATCCGAGTCCGCCCCAACATGCACAATTATTTTTCCTAGAGCAAGTATCATTTCAAACATTTCACAAGAGAGCTTAATCTATATTAAAAGCAGCAAGAACAAAACTCAACGTTAAAGTCCAATATGTATCCGAGTATCTGTAAAAGAAACAATTTGAATTTTGGCATTATACCCAATTCTTCCGACATCCAAAAATCCACGTGCACTCCTAAATCCGTATGCACACCCGGGTGCGCACTCCGAACCAGTCAACACCTCCCACTTTCAGATTAGATTATTAGAAAGGAGAAATGATTTCAAATAGTTCACAAAGTAACAACCTCCAACTTAAAAGTCACAGCAAGTGCAGAGTAGAAAACTGCAAGTGTATTTATTAATAAAGAAACTATCAATGAAACAACCGTGAGATTTGTCAGGACCCTAAATCGAAAGACACCCCCATATCTGGGAGCATCTACGATCGTGTACACCACCAAACCTGCTGACACCCACGTATACACATTTGATTTTCCCAAAGGAAGAGTCACTTTAGAGTGACAGCATTCACTTTAAAGAAATCGCGAAAACATTGTGCAGCTATTATTAAAGACACTATAAATGAAATGACTTTGAGATTCACCACAACCCCAAATCGACCGACACCAACACATCCATGTGCACCCACATGCGCCGACACACACTTAAACCTGATCTCATCGCCACTGATCAGGCACCCGTGTGCACCCCAAATCCATACTGACGTCCTGTGCACCTATATTGGTTGATACAAGCTTGTGCAACCTGCCAATCAGAAAGCACAAGTATGTGGTTCCAAATCCACCGATGACTGTGCACACGTCCTCGCCGAAACTCTCCTAAAGAGACCAAATCTGTATGTACCCCCAATTCCGCTGTTTTCACTAAATCTGTTCGCATCGCAAATCAGTTGCCACCCATATATGCCAAAGCAGCCCTAAATCTGCGCAAACCCAAACTCGGTGCGCACCCCAAACCCGCTGACACCCTAGATGCATAATGGATTATCTCAGACAAGCAACATGTCAATCAATTCAGAAAATGACCGTCTCGAGGTTAGCAAGCCATATGTGCGCCAAAATCCTTTTGCAGATCGGCGACACACCCAAATCTGCGTGTCAACCGTGTGCAGCCCCATATTCAAGACTACACCCCTAAAATCTGATCATTAAAATCCGTCCGCTCCCCACAAATCTGCGCACATCCTCAAATACGAGAGCACACCACAGGCATATTAGATGACCCAGACGGATCATTGCAAACTCAAAATGGCTGTCTTAACAGTAAAAACCACCACGTCATCAAATCGATATGCACTCACAAAAACGTGGAGACTCACATATTCGCCAACTACCCTAAATTTGCTATCCCTAAAAAGGTGCGCACCCTTATATCGGAGCACTCCCCTAAATCAGTTTGCAACCCTTTATTAGAGAACGCTACTAAATCCATGCACCATATGAACCATAAGACCGCGTACAACCCATATTCAAGGACAAAAAATAAAATTGCGCCTTCGCCAATTCAGTGCGCACCCGAAACCCGCGGACTCCGCCACTTGTACATCAGATTTTCCCGAAGCAACAATCAATAGAAAAAAAAATGAGAAAATGGCAGCCTCGACATTAATAATCCGCGCGCAAATTTTGTTCCGCCAACTCACCAAATCTGTGTGGGTCCCATGATCGAAAAGGCAACCCAAATCAGCGAACATCACCATGTGCATCCATGTGTATCGTGAAATTGGTGTACATCACCAAATCCATGTACAGCCCAATCACGCTGCAACCCCCACATTCATTTGTGGGGCTTGTTGTACACAGATTTTGTCATCTTGTGAATGTCTGCAATTGTTCTTTTGAAATAATCTAATTAGCGGGTGTGTGTCCACGGTTTTGAAGTTGTGTATTTGCATTTGGAGATGTACACATGAAGTATTTTAAATGATACTTCCTCTGGGATAATCTAAAGTGCAAGTGGGTTTCTCCGCGGGTATCATATTCGCATGTATTTTAGGGTGCGCTCCTATTTGATGTGGTGCACATATTTGAGGTATATAAGGATTTGGGATTGTGTACATGCAAACACGGATTTGGGGTGAGATAAAGATTTGGGCGTGTTGGCGGATCTGAAGTTGAACATGAATTTTGGGCTGTGTGCGGGTTTTAATGTCGAGGCATCCATTTTCTGAATTCTTGTAAGGATTCTGAACTGCATGTCGGGATGTTAGCGGTTTTGGGGTGCGCACTGAATTGGGTCGCGCAAATATTAGGCAGTGTCGGCGAATAAGGGGTGCACACTGCTCTGGTGTGAACTTGGATTAAGGAATGCGCACGGATTGAAAGTTGAGTCCTCAAATAAAGTTAAGTCCTCAGTTGAGCACTGATTTCGGATGTGCGTAGATCTAGAGTTTGGCGGCAAATATGCACAAGGATTTGAGGATACGCGTCAAATTTGCTCACGACCTTTGGGATGCTTGGGACATTTAGTGTCAAGGCAGCCATTTTGTGTTTGAAATGATTCTTCGTCTGGTTCATCGAATGTGCGTCCTTACTTGGGGAAATGCGCAGATTTTGGGACTCACACGTATTTTCGAGATACGTGCATACTGCTGCTGAGTATGAGGGTGCACATGAATTTGACCATCATTGAATATGATGATAATGTTGTTGTCTCTGGAGCCTTAACATGGACCAGTGTCATAATGTAACAGCGTGTCCCGGTCATTTACAGGAATGCATTCTGAAGACATCTATATTTTAACTCCTCCCCTGTGCTTAGAATTCAACTGGAGATTTACCCAACTCCTTGAGTCGGCTGAATGCGATTAGCTGGATCAAAGGTATATACAGTCTTGTACGCTGTACATTACTGCCCCATATAACTGAATACCGAACAAAACGGGGGGTGGGGGGCGTGATTAGTCCAAATGCTGGAGAAACTTCTCAGGCCAGGCAGCATTTATGGAAAAGAACGCAGTCGACGTTTCGGGCCGAAGCCCTTCAGCAGGACTGGGGGGAAAAAAAGCAGAGGAGTAGATTTGAATGATGGTGTGAGAGGAAAGAGAAACCCCAGACGACAGGTGAAACTTGGAGGTGGATGGATGAAGCAAAATGCTAGGAAGTTGATTGCTGAAAGAGACAGAATGCTATCGAAGAATGAAAAAAAAATGGGGTAAGGGGAGCAGGAATATAGGGAGGCTATGGCGGGCAAGGAGATATTAAGTGAGAGGGACAAAGGGGTTGAAATGGTGAAGGAGAGATTTGAGAAATAAATGTTCATGTCATCAGGTTGGTAGCTAACCAAACAGATTATAAGCTATTGTTCCTCGCACCTAAGTGTGGCCTTATCGTGCCATCGGAGGAACTCATGAATGGACATATCGGAATGGGAATGGGAAGTGGAATTAAAATGGGTGACTACTTGGAGATACCGTCTGTTCGGCGGATGGAGTGTAGATGCACAAACCCCCAATAGTTTGCATCCCTTTATCGGGGAAAAAAAACCTTAGGTCTGCGCAATTTCCAATTAAGTTCGCACCTCAAACTCATGTGAACCCCAAATACGCACACGTCCTCGAAAAAGAGCAACCGAAAATCCATGTTTGCATCAAACCCGCTGGGAAACTCAAATGCGTTTTACATCATCCCAGAAAATAATCATTTCTAGCAGTACATATGATGGCTGTGTAAAATATTGTGCTTCGCAAATTTGTAGGTAACGTACTAAATCTGGGCTATCCCCAAATCGGCGCGCACGCTAATCACTCTGGCAAGCCCCAATGCATAATCTCAGAATGGGAATCATTTTAAATAATTCAGAAAATGCCGGCCTCGACATTAAAAATCCACATATACCCCAAAATTCATTTGGAGATCAACCACTGCACAGAAGTATGGTTGTACAGCAAATCTGCGTGGACCCACATATTCAACCTCGCACCCCTATACCGGCGCAATCCCAATTTCAGTCTGACCACAAGCCCGTTGACATGCACACATGCACATTAGATTTTCACTGAGGAAGGATCACTTCAAACAGATCACCAAATTGCTGCCGCCACCATAAAGTAACAAGAATACTGTTGAACGTTAAAAGTATATGTATTATGAAAGTATCTGTAAATGATGCAAAATTTAGACAAGTCACAACTCCAAATCCGCAGACACCAAAACTCTGTGAGATCTCAGAATTCCGAAAACATCCACATAAATCTGCGCAATCCTCAAATTGTTCAGAATTCAGAAAATGGCTCTCTCGACATTAAAAAATCCTCACAAGTGCCGCAAAATTGTTTACAGATCGGCAGACACAATGACATTTGCTTCTCATCACAAACCCCTGTGTACCCTCATACTCGACAGTACACATCTAAATATGCACAGATCACGAAAATCCGCGTGAGGCGCAAAATCTTCGCTGATCTCTAAATAAGAACTCACCCGAAAATGCATGTACACCTCAACCCACACATTGGATGATCCAGGCACAGGATGGTTTCAAACACGAGATGGCTGCCTTGACAGCAAAAAACCCAGGCATCTGAAAATCCATGAGGAGACCGCCGAATCCGTAGACATATCAAGATCACACCAAGATCAAGATCCGCCTGAACCCCCAGATACACCACAAAACATGGATATGGGGTGCTCACGTACTTGGGGATAACATGATCGGGGTGTGTGCATGGGTGCATTGATTAATATAGTTGTGTAAAACGTATATTGATGAAAACATGAATCACAAATGATGATTCACTGCCAGATTTATGGACGAAATTTGTAAAAGTGTATGAACCTTACGTTCTCACACTGTAGCAGAGACAGACAGGTACAGGATGAATTATTTAACCAGACTGCCCATTACTTGGCAGCTTGAAATATTTCTTCACAACTTTCGTCTGACCTCAGGCAGCTTTGACGTGCTCACAAAATTCTACTACATCAGCAAAAACACGCACACAATTCTCAGCAGAGATGTTCCTGTTCTGATTCTGTGTTGCCTTGGACCTCCCATTTCTGCGGATTTTCTTCATTTTCTTCATTTTAACATGGTCATTTCACCGTTGTCACCCGACCTTGTTCTCTCTTTCGTAACTCTGCGTGTGTGTGTGTGTTTCTGAGAAGAGACAATTTAAATGTTTTTCCGCATATTGTGTTCTGGCTGGAACATTTCCCGTCATTGTTCCGCACGCCGGATGTTCTGCCGCTGACAGTGGGCGCCAGGGGAGTGTTTGGTCCGCGTCATCATCATCATCATCATCATCATCATCATCAGCGTCCGGATTTACTTATATCATCCAACGTGACGCGAAGGCAGCGGTAAAAAAAAAGACTCTAAGCAGGGTGAAAACCGGGCTTTAGTTTTCCTCTGCACTTCAGATTTCGGAATTAGTATAGGCAGCATTTTGACTTCATTTTGCAGTGCAAAATCCTCTTCTGTCTCTGGATGACATGCGCTCTCTCTTGACACTTTCACTAAATGCGACAATGAACTGGAAATATTGCAGGATCCCCTTAAACTCTGAATTAGTTTCTGCTCTGGATTTTCTGTTCTTGCTTTTCTCTGCCCCTGTTCCAACGAACTTGATGACGATTGCAAGCCTGTATCGGGTAAAGTGCAGTCTCTCCAGATGTGTCACTTGCTGCCTGGTGGAAATGGCAGTGGCCGATATCCTCGTCGTTAACTCCGATCCGTTGCTGAGGTGGACTGCTTGCTATCATTTTCCCCAGTCAATCCAGATCATAACTCCTATGTGTAAACTCCGTTTCGGGTTGATTTTTGCGAGAACTGCGACCTCTGTCTGGCTGACTGTCGCTTTCACCGTCGATTGATTTCTGGCTATTTGCCGTGAGAAGCTGAAAGCAAAATATTGCACCGAGAGAACGGCGGCTGTGGTTATCGGGACAGTGAGTGTGCTGTCCTGTTTGTAGAATGTCACCTGGGGCTTTGCATCAGAGCATAAGGTAATAATTAATGGTGTTCCCTGGTATTGTGTTCTTACACCGAGCTACAAAAACTCTCTCTCATGGGATGCATTTGCGAAATTTCACCGCATTTTTACACCGTATGTCCCAGTCTTTCTATGTCCGCATTCTAGCGGCCAGTTGAGCCCGCAGGGGGCTCCGGGGACAAAAGAGTGGAGAGGATGACAAGGACCGGGAGATGGAGAACCGACGCAAATCCATCGTTTTGCTCTTCAGCGTTATCGGTAGCTTCATATTGTTGTGGGTAACACAAGTGATATTTTACATCTATCAAACGATTTCATTGAGTTTTGCTTATTCTGTTACTGATCCCCGTTACATCACAGAAACGACATCCAGAATGCTGCAGATTCTCAGTACCTGTTCTAATACGTGCATTTACGTCCTGACCCAGAGCAAATTCCGGGAGGAACTAAGGAATGCGGTGAGATACCCGTGGAATCCTGTGTTGATGCTCATGAAAAGTCAGAAATGAATGACATAAAGATTTATAATTCGGCTGTCTTCTTGCTCCCTATTCTGCAACCTGCCTTGTGTATAAAATGAAACAATGTAATGATCAGAGTTACAAAACAAACAGCGCACCCAAAATCAGAGTCTTGATGAAGGGTGTCAACCCGAGAGGTTGACTGTTTTCAAATTTACACCGAAATCACCTTTGCACACATCTCCCACCTTTATAATTTTCAGGCGAACGTGTCACACTCAGCCTTCTGGTTCTGACAAAACTACCTGATCCTGGAGCATGTTTTCGTCAGTACCAACCACTCCTGCTCCCGTAATAACTCGCGCTTTCCTTCACTTTTGCACTCTTGTTTTCTCCTCTTTCTTTAACTGTAGGTTCTTCAACTATCTTCCAGCAACAGACTTTTTACTGTTTTACAAATTAAGATAGAACAAAATTGATTTTACTTTTAACTGCAAAAGAGCGAAAAACAAATGTAGGAGAGTAGAGAGATAGACAAAGAGAAAGAGGAGGGTTGCAAATGAGATACCTGAGGGATGGGAAAAGAGGAAGAGGCATTGCGAGAGACAGCTTGGGAGAGAGAGCGCGAGAGGAAGAGCGACAGAGACAGAGAGAGGGAGAAT